>NW_012286427.1:0-3924 GCF_000151885.1 Dipodomys ordii
TCATGGCACACTTGGTGTGTTTCTCTGGCTTAGGACTGTTCACTGGAACTCTAATAACTGCTTTCTATGCGAGAGCTTGTTCAGCTTCCAGCTTCTCCTCCACCATCTTGTCCTCTCATGAGTACAATTCTTATCAAGCATTGTTGTCTCCTACCTTCCGTTTCCATCCCCTACCGTCCCATTCCTCCCATCTCCACAAGTACACTCCCCCCAGCCCCAAGTAAATTGTAAATTTCGATTTTCAACATACATCTTGTACATCTCATTGTTGCAATGGGTCAACCTGTATCCCTATTTCAACAATTTGTTTTTTCCTTTCCCCTCCCCTAGTTATACCAACATCTAATACAGTGAAAACGGGTTATACTGTGGTGGAGGGACATACAAAGCAACCAAAAAAAATCACCTGGTACCTTATCAATACGTTAGAAACAATACTCATACTTCTGGGGACATGAGTCTCCATGAGTTATCACAAATCTGATTTCTCTAGTGTCTATCAATCACTTGAGTTCATAACTACAGTCTCTCTACTCTAGTGTTGAAAGATACACTTGGTAATATTTGACATATGTCATCTTTTCCCGTTATTCTGCATGTGACTGGAAAAACTGTGGTCTTCACATATTCACAATGAGAAGCACGAGTAGGGCTTGTATGCCCCAATGGTCAGAATGGAACCACTTGAAAACAGAGCAGTCCCTTATCTTTAAAATCTTGTACACTAGAGAAGGAACTGGGAACTGCAGATTAATTCTCTGAGCCTGGACTTGACAACTGGAATACTTAAGATTAAGGAACTGGTAAATAAGTATGAGGGAAGAACAAATCACTGGTGATACTGTGTGGAAGCTCAATCTTTAAACTCCCGTGGGGCTCTGCTTTCTCCTTCTTTGTATTTGTGTTTCTCCCAAAGGGTATAGCTTGTTCAAAAATGAAGGCTCACCTTCTATTGTGAGTGGGTCTGTAGCACTGGTGAGGTCTTCCTTGATGAAATATGGGTAGGTGAGTACACACCTGCACTGGATTCCTAGATATATTCTGAAGGATACACAGTAGTGACTTTGAGGTTCACTGAAGCCCAGCGCTGAGCTCTGGCACAGGATGTACTAACCAAAGGGGGGAGGGGCAGAGCTGCCTTGGGACATAGGCTTAAAATGGCAGCAAACCCAGAGGAAGAAGAAATGGTCAAACAGTAGGGAGTGTGGGCAGAGGTGGCTATGGCCTTGCCAGGTAAAATATAAGCTACCTGTGACTTGTGTCTCTGGGAGCTCTGTAAAGAAGCCCAGAGTGGAGGTCTGAATGTCCATGTCAGGAAACAAGGACTTCAGTTCAACAACGATGCCATCCCGGTGGTTAAGTTCATTCTGCTCTATAATTGCTGAGATGTGCCTTTGTGCTTGGAGCTGAGCTGCTTTGGGATACTTTCCACAAAGATCAAAGCTGGTAACTTGGATGGAAGTCAGAGGGAAGTGTCCTGGGTTAGGACAGCTGGCATGATGTCAACATAGCTGTGCTGACAAGAAGTCTGGAAGATGTCAGCAAGCTCCTATCAATGCCCAGATTCTACAGAATGATTCTAGTGCTCCTGGGATGAACTTTGATTAGGAAGAGGAAGGGATCTGTCCCACTAAAGTAGGGCTAACTAGATGTCATAGCTGAAGACTGACATCCTGCTCTTGGCATGGCCTTACCCTTCTTCAGCCCTGAGAGTGATGACGAAGCCTCACACAGGACCGGACATCTCTAATAATTAGACTGAGTCAGGAAGAGTGCCATAGCACTGTGCTCACTGTATAATCTCATGTTTGTTCAAGGTGGTCTTAGATGCATAGGACAACACAAAAGGAGGGATTGCAAAGCTGCTCTGCTGTTCATACAATGAGGAGTCTGGGTTGTTTTTCTTTTGTCCTCCTCAATCAGTTATTCATCGTGAACCTTTGTTAGGCAACTTGCAAAAGTAAGGAGCTCTATCTCTGATTCTCTGTCCTCTAGGCTGTTGGACATGTCAGAATCAGTCACAACTGATTTTGTCTGTAAGACCTCCTTAATTGTCCATCGGATGGATTTGACATTGATTCTCCCAGTATCTCAGAAAACTCACTGATGGATATAGCACCTTGGAAATCAACAGAGAAGGTGAGGAAGGAAGGAGGAAGAATTCATAAAGCTAAAGTTTCTTTCTCCCAGAGGCCTTTGCTGTTCAAACACTAAGAGGACAGGATGGGTCATGTTCATATTGATACCTTCCCATCTATGTGGAAAGACCCAGGGGTCTGAAGTGCAAGGGGCAGATTGCGAAATCACTCCCTTCACCATGGTAGGGGTGTGCTGGGCCAGCCATGCTCCCCAAAGCTAAAATGTGAGCTAAAATGTTCTTGCCTGGAGTGGAAGCAGCTTTTGGCCTTGCTCTCCTGGAGAACACCGCTTTAAATGTGCCCTTATAGATGTTTGCTGCAGGGGAGATCCCTCAGATAATAACTACCATAAGAGTATGGCAAATGCTATACTTTGTTGATGTTACAGGAAGAAATACCCACCTCCTTGGCAGCTGCAAGGACTTCTGAATTGGAAGAGAGGGGCGCAGGTCTATCTGAAATGTAGAAGTACAGCCCTGCTATTGTGGGAAATCGAGAATGTCCTCTGGTGTTCTAATCAGTCTTCAGTTCTAATCAGTCTTCATGAGCATAAAAGGAGAGTAAAATAGTTTAAAAAACTTCCTGGTTGTATTTCCTGGTGTGCTATCTCTCCTAGTGATAGAAACCAGTGTTGAAGTAATTTGGGGCTATATCATACTCCATTGGGAAGTTTCCAATGTTAAATTTCCATGTTAAATGAAGATAATCATTATGGAAAGTTAGACAGGAAGACATGGATATTTTGTGAGAATTGTGCCTGTCCATTTAAAATTTGTTCTTTAATGTTTCCAACCTCTGTACTCTGAAATATTCTGGAATGCTATGAAGACATGTAGGATATTTCCTTTGATTTTTTTTTTTTGGTTTTTAATTTCTAATCTAGTTTTCCAGTGCCAGAATAGGCTTGGGTACTATTTCATAAAATAGAAAGGAAATGGGGCTCACTCAGTCTTCCAAAGACACATTAACTTAAAGAACTGAAGAGAATCGCAGGTTACAGTGGGGAAAAGCCTAAGTGTAAAATGGCTCTCATGTAGACCAATCCTAGGCAGTCTTACGCCTGGCTAGAAGAGGCAGAACTCTTTCGTGAAGTTGTTCACCTTTATCAGCTTCTGTCTTCCTTAGACTTTTCAATTTCAGAGATGGGAACTCTCTAGATTTCACAGTGCCTTTCCAGTTCTTTCTGTGTCCCACTTTCTTGGCTTAGTTTCCTTTCTCATTATAATTATCCACCTCCCTGGGAACAAAAGACCATCTGTGTCTGGATATCATTGGACAAGCAGTCTTGTTTCTATTTGTCTCCTTAACTTGGCATGTTCTATGGATTAGGACCAATTCTATGGATTAGGAGGTGGGCCTTTTATTGGACCACTATATGTCCACAGCCTTCAGATACATTCTTCAGAGGTCCACAGAACTATTGACCTGGTGACTGAGTGGAGTGAAGAGAGAAGCAACTGCAGGAGGTGTTAGTGAGCTGATCAGTTAGAGATGGCTTGGTCTTGAGCTCTCTGAGAACACTGAGAGGCCATGAACAATGCATCTCAACATGTACCTCCGGGTGAAGTTTGCCCACTTAGCTCTAACTTGGCCAGCTGCAGTCTTTATAGCTTTTCCCCTTAGTATTTCCTGGAAGTGATGAGATGAGACTCTGGAAGGAAACAGGTGGGGAGTGAGGCTAGCATGAGGGTGACACACCTGACAGCTCAGATGAGGTCAAACCCAGTGAACTGCCCTTTTCAGAGGGAGTTATAGCAAAGGAGCACCTTGTCCATTTTTCCTATGA
>NW_012286428.1:0-9527 GCF_000151885.1 Dipodomys ordii
ACTTGGGTGAGTCTTTGCTACAAATTGCAGAGTTCATTACCAAGCAAACCTTAGAAAAAATGGGCATCTTTGAAACAAAGCCTTCTTGGATCTTGTTTTAAGCAGATAGCAGGAAATGGAATCCTGCATAAGTCTCAGGCTGTGTTGGGCTCAGCATCTAATGTTGCTTACTTACTGAAATGCTAGATATAAATGATAAATGATTTTCTGGAATCCAAAAATGATAGAAATAAGGTTTCATAGTCATGATATGACTTTGACGAGGCTTTATCTTAAAGCCATTTGGTTGTCTTTGGAGTCTGAAACATATGTATATGGTTCATGCATATCAGTTATGGTCTTGGTTATTCAAGGTGATGCAGAAAGCATATGTCCACTGTGGAATATTGGCCAATGGATATTTCCCTTTGAACCAAAAAAGTAACTGCTTTATTCAAGCTGATTTAGTGAAGCAAGTAAGATATATAAACACATAACTATGGAGGCTGACAAGTTCCAATCTCATCCATTTGCAAGCTGGAGAGCAAGGAAAGCTCAAGAGACAATTCAGTGTAGGTACAAAAGCCCAAGAGCCATAGGATCTGGAGGTCAAATTGTTACTTAGAGGCTGAATATGAACCCAGGTTTCCAAGATGGATATACTAGTTTAATGTCCACTTACATTAATCTGTAAGGATAGATCTTTGTCTACTGATTCAAATACTAGTGCCTTCCATACACATCCTAAGATGGACAAGTGCTGACCAACTTTCTGCATGAGCCTTACGCTAGCTGAGTAATTGATTTCTCAAACTGCGCAGCAGTGCAGTTGCCTTCAACATTGGTCAAATTAGAACTTCAGTCCCAGCTTCTCTCTGACCTTGGGTAGATCTCACAGATATAAATTTGAGAACATGTTGACAGAACTTGGACTCTGGACCATGATTCTGAGCACTTCCTCAGACATAGCAGTTCATAGGATGCAGTTCCCGGATGCAATGAGCATGAATGGGTCAGGGATGGCTGCTCAGCTTCCAGTAGGGTGTTCTGCATTTTGAATAGAGCACCTCTGCCTGCCTGTTTGGGTTATCAGGCAGAATATATCACAAGATGGCATGTTCTGAGTTTTGTAAGCATTTTGTTCATGACTTTAAAAGGATCAAGATAATAAACTACAGCAAAATTTTAGTCTGGTCTCACCCTGAAAGCTTTATTCCAAGGACTCTGTGGACAGTTAATTTAGGAGAAGAGCTTAGTGAGAGGAGCCCATATCCTGGGGAGAACAAAATAGTAAGAGAAATGCCAGGACAGTGTACTGAGATCACCATGTAAGGACAAAAACACACAGCGGTAAATAAACCTGGAGACTCAGTGGTCTACAATCAAGACTGTTGATATCTTCTCCTGACTATACAGTCTGTGGGATGGTGAAGCTGACTGTACTCCTGTGCTCCCAATATACATATGGCAAAACACTGAGTATTTCTGAGTGTGGAGTGGAAACATTTGGCTGGGTTTTCCCTAACTGGTCTTTTTCAGTATGCTCTGGGAGAGAGACTGCACAATCAGGTGAGGTAGGCCCTTTTGAAACAAGGAGGAACTCAACAGCCACATCCCAAAGAGCACTTTAGTATTTAGAATTTTACAGATGCAAAGTGCATTTTTAGTGGCTGTCACAGGAAGAGGTATAGGGAAGAGATGTTTCAAGATAAGCTATCTCCTGTGGTTTGCTCTTCCACTGAGAGGAGGATGGCTATCCCAGAGAAAGTCAACTTTGTGGGTTTGGATCCCTCATTTCTTTTTCTCCCCAACCCCACATACCTTTCTCTGCAGAAATAGAGATGGATTAAAGGGACCGTACATTTAGGGATCAACCTTCCACCTGCTTTGTGTCTGACCAAGAAGCTTTTTCAATCTTGACTAGCCTGGGCTAGTCCAGGATAAGAGTGTGGCATAACTGAACACCTCAGTTAACTAAGCCAATAACAGATAAAAATCTCAGATAATTTCAGATGGATAGATTGGTGACTGTAGAAGTCATTAGAATTCATTGCCCTTCAGCTACCTCAACTATAATTCTTACTTTTCTCTCAATCCTCTGAGTTCTGATGAGATGCCAGAAGTTGTGCTGAGTATCCATGTGTTTGATGAGCTGCTCCTCTCTTGTTTGTGTGTTGCTGTAGATCTGAGTTTATCCCACATGGTCTTCACTGACTGAGGTACATGTGTAGGAAATGTTTGTTATAAAATGCAGAAAAGTTTTCAGCCATTGCTACTTCACATATTCAGTCCACCCTATTTTATCCTTCTGCAAATACCACTCTGCATATGTTGGTATGTGGGGTATTCCAAAGAAGTCTGGGACTGTTGAATTTCTATTAGGCTGTATAGTCCCAAGTGACTTACTGTGTGATTTACTCTTCTAGTTCAAATCTGCTATTGAGTTCCTCTAGGAGTTAAGTAACTCTCAACTTGAGTTTAGAAATTACCTGTAGTTGGTAAAGGCTGTTTTCTTTCTTGGCACTGAGCTACTGGCTGTCATTTACAGTTTATTTCAGTGGCATTTAAAATGGCTGAAATTCTTATCTATTAAATATAACATACTGGCTTCCTCAATAACCCTGAATAGTGACATTTTGGATTTCCTGTTTTGTGGTCCACATGTTCCTATTTCTTTGAAGATCCAATAATTTTAAAGCTGAATTTTTACCTCATTCATGATGCTGGAGATTTGACCAATAGCTACTGTTCTGACTAGCTCTGTTCAGGACTATGAATGACCAGAAAAAAAAACACTTAAGTTATGCTATACCTTTATAATTGTGTATGAACTACTGTGCCCCTTCCTTTTCCTTCGGCTGTGAAGAGTCTGAAGGTCAGCTAGAAGTGAACTATAAGGGTTTCCCAAGTTCTTGCTGGATATGTGCACAGTCCTGAATATGTATATAGCCTTTGAAAGTTCAGTTTATCAAAGAAGGCAGCCCCCTTCAGTAACAATATTATCTAAGAAAGATCTTCTAACCAGTCATATAGTCTATGAGAATCATCCTGGACAAGAAAGTGAACAAATGGTAAAGGATTAAGAATTTGGTGGCAATTTGAATAGCAAGGAAAGGGCAAGAATGACCACCTTCAGCAGAGTTATGGTGTTCCCTGTGTTATATCAGAATTTGCTTGTGAGAGGCAGAGAAGCCACATTTTGAGAGGTTGAATTGGGAGTCTTTCTTACAAAAGTAGCAACTGCAAGTGGACTCATGTCCCCAAGACTTGTAGACTCAGATGTAGTTAATACTATTAGGAAACTGAGCCACAAGGGTATTAGAGTAAATAGGAGAAAACATTCTCAACAACTCTGATGGAGAGTTGAAGAGGGACACCATGGTAACTAAAGGGGAGTCAGGAAACTTGAGGCACAGTGTAATGGTGGCAGACTTAAATAAGGTCATGGGCATAGGGAGCTTGCCAGTTCATGGTACAGGTATTGCAGTTGGCATTACTTAGAGCCAGTATTGATATTTTAGTCCTCACTGATTTTGTTTAAATAAAATCAAATCGATGATTCTTCAGTGAGAGGTCTTTTTGAATCTTTAGGAACAGGACATTAACTGAGTTAATACAATTTTGAGCAAAGTTTACATGGACCTATATGGTTATACCCAAAAGAACTAGAATGAAGAGCCCCATGACTGTAGATACCAGCTGTTATCCCTGAGGAGCAACTAAGCCGTTTGTGAAACCAGTTATGATAATTGTCCAACTTTGGCTCTTTTGTTTTTATATTCTGTCTCATCATAGAGAGGCTCTCCTGTATTAGACTCATTTGCTTAGCATAAAAACATGTTTCTCCTAAAATGTTCAGTTAAGGAACTCTGGCCTGGGTGGATCCCAACTAAAATCTGAGGTGTTTCCAGCACTTAATGTTGGCTTGGTATGACCAATACCCTCATAGTAAAGAGGATTTGAACTTAAAGGTAATTAGCAATCCTTTCCAAATCAGGTGGGGTAAAGTTTATAGATCTATGTACCACAGACAGCGTGTCGCACAAGGCTCCAGGGAGGGATTGGACAGGAAGGGTGAAGGGTCAGTGCAGTGCAAAAGTCTCAGCTTCATTGGATCTGAAGGGGTTTGTGCCTTCCTACCTGAGTTCGCAGGTTTTACTGAAGTGTGGTGGAACCAAGCAGGGATTCCATATACTTCTCACCATGGTGGGAATTGTCAGGATGATGATGTAGGAGCCCTTCCAGGTGAGAGTGATGTCTTTGAACTTCTTGCCCCAAATGGACTCTCCATGTTGGAAGGGATGGGCTGGATCTGGGCTGGGCAGTGACAGTTTCTTCCAGATCTGTTTATGCACCTCTCACTGAGTTGCCTATAAGCTCTACAGACACTAAATGCAGAAGAATTACATGTAGCCAATATTTCAGAGTGGGGCCTGTGGAGAGTAAGGGGTGGAGGAATCTTCCAAACATTATTTTGAGCAGGGTAAAACCTACCTTACAGGGAATGCACCAAGTTTGTAATCACACCCATAGCTGTTCAGTGTGTTGTGGGAAATGCCTCTACTCACCCTGAAGGGTGTCAAGGAAAAGTAGGAGATATTTATAACCTGAGTTGGAGGGGTTGGTGACTTAAGTGAAATTTGTCTGCCAGTGCTCCCCTAGCAGGCTTCCTGGGGTCCTTACTCCTGGGGGGGGTTATACCCTGTTTTGCATAGACGTGAGCACAGACAAGGCACCTGGTGGTTATTACTTCAGCTCTTCGTTCTAGTTTAGGAACAAAGTAGTGTCCCTTAAGAAGGCTCAGTCTCAATGGTTCCCTGGTGAGTTGTTTGATGCACCTGGTCACTCAAGGTTTTACCCTGAGATTTGGGTAAGAAAATCTTCAATCTGGCAAGATGCACCATCATTCCGAGTCTTGTTTTCCATCCAGCTTTTTGGCTAGATGTTATTTTTTCCTGAGTACACTGGCTTCGATAGCCAACTGGGATCAGGAATAGTCAATAAAATATTTATGGCCCCCACTGGTTTTAAGGCAGCTTCTCAGGTAGTGACTGTGGCCTTTTACTAGTACTGAATCCCCTTTTTGATGTGCTGGACAACGTACCAGGGTGGCCACTTTTGATAACCAGATAGCCTCCAAGGAGGCTAGGGTTTCCCCGGGCAGACATAGAAGGCCTTAGTCCTGTACCTGAGGTCTCCACTGGTTACCACAGTTGGTATCACTTCTTGATTTCCACAGCATTTCTGCCTCTTCCCTTTCCTCTCTACTTTGTGAGAGGAAACAGAGCTGTGAAAGGATACTTCTGACTTGGCTCTATGCTGGTTAATTTGAGATGGAGTCTTGAAGAGTATTTTGCATAGGCTGTCATCCTATAGGTCTTAGTCTCCTGAGTTGCTAGGGTTACAGGTATGAGCCACCAGCACTGAACTAAAAAAATAACTTGAACTTTTGAAGATTTTTTTTTCTTTTCTATGTTGTCTAGAATGTGTTGGATAGAATGGTATCTTTATGCCCTATTGGTTGGGAAGTTTCGTAGGTCCAGGGAAGGCTTTGTGGGAAGGTTTGTGCTTATATAGGTAGTTTTCTTTCACAGAAAATCATTGCTACAGTTTTCAGTTTCTATCCCGGCATGAATGGCATGAATCACACCATCTTGGCAGTGCTTAGGGAGAGGTAATAAGAAGCATTGTTGAAAATTAACAGGACTTAAAACAAAGAACTTCCACTCATCTGGTCAAACCACTACTAAATATCCCCATGCTGCTGATCACATGTATGGTGTATATGTGTACACCGTTATAGTTATAGACCGTGATAGACAATTTGCTCCAGGAAAGTTAGAATGAACTTGTGACTTTAAATGAGCATCATTATTCCACAATACTGTGAAATTTGGGAAATTACGTAATCACTTAATCACAATTTTTAAAAAAAGAACCTCCTGGACTGTAGGGAGGGAAGGGATGGTAGGGGGAAAGCAACGGAGGGGGTAACAATGCTCAATAGGCAGTGTTCTCATTACCTTGCTCATGTAACTGTAACCCTCTGTATAGTATCCCTCTCCGTTCCAAAGTAGTGGTGCTGAGTTGTTTGTCTAGCTTCATAAGGAGAGGCTTTGTATAATTGAGGATATTGTGGGATCTGTAACTGTAGGTTCTATACAGTGTGTGTGTGTGTGTGTGGTGTTCATGCAAGCACTGGAATTCCCACTGACATTGCCCGCTCAAGTCTCCATAGTAGTGGGAGACAGCATGCCAGGTGTGAGGTAGATTATGGGGATATTGTCTGTGCTTGCCTGCTCCCCTGTTTCAGTTGGAGTGGGAATTCACAGCTTTGAGTTTTCTGTGACATGCGTGGAGTTAGGAGCTAGTTATTTTCTCAAGTCTGGTATTTTCCCTTGTCCCCCCTTTGGTTTGAGCTAGTATGGCACCCTCAGGTGATGGCTGCAGTGCCCATTTCCCACTCAGGCAAAAGGCACAGTCTCAGGTCTGCTCTGCCTGTGTCCCAGGCCAGACTTGTGCTTTTCTTTGCGTAGCTAAACTGTAATAATTCCAATTTTAACTCACTAGAGATGATATTCAGTGTTTTGGGGGGAGGAGAGAGTCTTTGGACAATCATTGCTGAACAGGCAATGAGCGCTTCTGTTTTGAACAAGTCCTCCAGCAGTCTGTGGAAGTAGGTGGTGTGGTATCCGCAGATGCCTATAGCAAGTATCCTGGAGATTGGCTTTCTGACTGGGTGGGTCTTCCTCAGCCTGGTCTTCCTACAGCTGGTACATGAATGGTAAATGAATGATGACCCAGAAACTGTGTCTGCATCCAGAAAAATTAGCAGGAGAATGCAGAGCCTGGGTCAAAGTGGCACAGGTGAGCTCAGGGTAGAGATGCAACAAAGGCCTGTGGTATCTTAGTAAATAGGTTTGCTCATGATTTTCTGACACTGAGGCATCAGTGAAGCTGTAAGTGTGGCTAAAGCAAACATTTCTTTCTGTCCTCAGAACAGACAATTCTCTTGAAGGTCTTCAGTTTCAGATGGAGAATTCTTGACCCTGATTGTTTTTTGTCAGACCCAGAACTATCAGTAAACCATTTTTTTATTTTTGAGGGGGGTGGTTCTGGTTGTGGGCCTGAACTCTGGGCCTGGGTGCTGTCCCTTAGCTCTTCAGCTCAAGACTAGTGCTCTACCATTTGAGCCACAGCACCACTTCCGGCTTTTTTCTTTTTGCTTATGTGGTGCTGGGGAATCAAATGCAGGGCCTCATGCATGCAAGGCAAGCGCTCTACCACTGAGCCACCTTCCCAACCATTCAGTAAACCTTTTAATAGGGACAATAACTCTGTGCTGTGGTCCACAAATCATTGACTATAAAAATGGGAAAGGCTCCATTGCCCTGTGACGTTCTCTTGCTGAGATTCTGATCTAGGTAACTCACACTGTCCAGGTGATCATAGCAACTAGAGAATGCCCTGGTAGAGATGGGTAACAAGAGAACAATGATGGTTCTGGAGAGGAAGCGAGTTCTTTTATTTTTGCCTGGATTGACCTCACATTGTGATCTTCTCCTCCTATCCCTGAAGTAGTTGGGAATATAGAACTGTTGAAGGGGACCCCAATGATTGATATAGCACTGAGGAAATGTTTTCTTCCTCTGTTTACCTTCCTCTGTTGATTCCAGAGAAGGAGGTAGCATATGACCTTGATGTCTAGAAAGTGAGTCCTACGTGAGCCACATCTGTATGAAGCTCTCCTCTGATATGGGTCTCTCTCCTTTGCACTACATGCTGAACACAAAAGATTTTGCATAGTCATTGCTCATCCCAGGAGGAGTGAGCATTTCCTCTACTCTGGTATATGCTTGGGAAAGTGGATGGCAAAGAGTAGCATCTTAGACTTTTACCAAGATGAGGTGAGGGACAGAATGAAGACCTCAGCTTCTCCCTTTCTCTTCCATGTTGTCACTTCTCGCCAGATGTTATCTGAGAAAGTCTGGAGACTGTACTTTATTTAAAAATATTCGGTCTAAGCTATGTTTTGGGAGATGTGCTTTATCTAGAGATGTTTGACCTTAGTTCTGGAATGAAGGGGCGTCCACTATGGCATTTTGGTATCTTTGTTGTATGGACAGTTGTTTGAGGTACTCAGAGCATGTGGTTCTGAGTCCCTCAAATATGCATTTCAGAACAAATGCAGGGAGATTGCTGTCAGCTGCCCTGAATTTTCAAGTTGTGATGCCTTGGTGGCCCCATGGAGGGGACTGACCCAGGCTGTCGTCTCAGGGCTCATTATGGCCAGGAACAATGTTGTCTCTAAGCAGGATAGGCGCCAACTAGAGACTTGCAGAGATGTTTCTCTGGTTGGTTCAATGACTGCACCTGAGAAGTTTGGGAGCAGTGTTATTCTTGGGGTTGGAAAGCTGGTTTTTTTTTAAATAAAATCCAAGTTTTCTATTTGGAGGCATTTTCCATGTTTCAATTAACAAGGAAGGGCACAGGAGAAAAATTGTTCAGGTTATGAGTTAGGTAAGTATGTATTCTCTGGGTGTGGGGATGGTCCCCTCTCCAGGGCTTTCCTTAATCTTCTGTGATGCAGAGAGCTGTTAGGCAGTTCTTAACATTTGACCTCCTGGCACTTAGATTCTTAGCTTAGCAGCCATTACACGAGTTGATCCTTATCCTGATGGGTGAACGGAAGTGCTGTGTCTAGAGTAGGAACAAAAAAGCAGTCGAGTCCTTTGAGCCTGAATACTTGTGGAGGGTCACATTATTGTATCTGTAGAGATATTTCTGAACATTAATGTGTCTACTGTAGTTTCTCGCAGCTTTTCTAGACAGTTATGCCAGGCAGTTCTCAACGTGAGCTACCATGACAATATCTGAAGTGGCTACAGCACCATCTGCTGGGGCAGTGTGATATTTTGAGGAGCTTCTTAGACCTTGAATTTTAAAACATCTCCAGTAATGGAGATGTGTTCTGCATGAGTTTATCCCTGCTCACTCATCACTTGCTACTATTTCTGAGTGTGCGTATAACATTGACATCTAGTCCAGGAAGGTCAAGAGATTTCTGAGCATGATCTCCACAAAGCTGGAAAAACTGTAACCAAGATAAGAGATGAATCCTCACACAAGTTCCCCATTTCTGTTCAGGCGGAGGAACCCATCTGCTATGAGGGAATGGTCTGGAGGCCTTTGTAGCCTAGGTTGGAATTCTTCCTCTACCTGCAGTTTCAGATTTAAGCCTTTATTTACTTCTCTTCTGTGAAATGATCACTTGCAGCATGCTTGTTTGTGGGTCATGTAGACTTTCTGAGGCAATATCCCTCAGATACCTGAAAAGGGTTGGCATGAGCCAGAAGATCTAGGAGGAAGTATGAGTGTCTGTCCAGTGTGGACTCTTAGCTAATATGACCAGACAGAAAGGTCCCATACCTTTCATAGCAATGTTGTAGAGTGGGCTGGAGAGAGTTAAAGCTACATGTGTTTTCTATCTTCCTGGCTTTGATAGGCTACATGTGAGGCCAAGTTAGAGTTGACAGAAGGACATGGGG
>NW_012286429.1:0-88438 GCF_000151885.1 Dipodomys ordii
TGGGCCAAGTGTGTATTGTGTGCTGATTCAAAACAGACATGTCCCTAGGCACTCACATTCACATTCTTGGATATCTGGCATTTAGTCTTTTCAATGTGGATCCTGTGCTGTGTGTAGGACAGAGTCCTTTCTTTTGTTTATCTCATGTGGAATCCAAATGTGGTGACCGAGTAGTTTTAATGGACTCTATCCTCTTTATGGAATTGGCCATGACTCTGTTCTTGGAGATGATCTTCTGGGAAGCCTAGCTCTGATATCTGTGAGGATTGCTGGACTATGGGAAGCAATAATGTTAGCACTACTTCTCTTGGTTGGCACAGAGAAGACAGGAGAAATAGCACGAACATTATTCGCACTAACATAAATAGCTAAGAGGTACAAAATCTACATTCTTTGATGGCAACCTCTTGAAAGAGGTGATTAACTCTACAGTCTCAAGAATATGTATTTTACTCTGGAGATTAAGCTGGGGGAATTGTACCAGGGACTGAAGGAGTCATCTTGGTTCCCAAGTCAGGTTGGTTGTGCTTTGTATAATGATCAATGACCACTGAAGAGATGAAGTCAATTCAGTAAACATTGACATGTAACCAGATTTCTAAACTTCTACTTCAAATTGTTCATAGAAAACCTGATTTTTCCCCAGGAAAATACTCATTAGTGTTTTGAGTTTTTGTTGTTGTTGTTATAAAGGCGATGCAGAGAAGAGTTAGTTACATAAGTCAGATACGGAGGAATTAGTCAGGTAAAGAGTGCATTTCTTGTCCAGGCACCAGTGGCTCATGCCTGTAATCCTAGCTACTCAGGAGGCTGAGAAATGAGGATCTCAGTTCAAAGTCAGCTCAGGCAGCAAAGTCCATTAGACTCTTACCTCCAATAAATCGCCAGAAAACCAGAAGTGACGTTGTGGATCAAGTAGAGTGCTAGCCTAGAGCTGATGGACAGTGCCCAGGCCCAGATTTCAAGCCCCACAACCAACAGCAACAACAATAAAAAAGAGCACATTTCTTTAGGCAATATAACCCTTCCCTCACTCCCAGTTTGTCCCTTCCATCTCCCACCAGCAAGTTCTATAGTTCATTTTCAACATAACGTTCAGTGAGCACCATTGCTACATTTGCCATTTGTCCCTCCGTTTCTGTGCCTCCCTTTACACTGCCAAAGACATTTCAATAGAACAAAAAGAAAACAAAAAGGGCAACAAAGAAAAATCGAATTTATCGAAATGAACTCCAGGAAATGTTTATCAGATGAGCATAAGCATTGTATCTTTCTGCTCCTCCCCTAAGAGAATTCTCCTTTGATCTCACTGTGTATAGGTGCCTAGAGACCTGTGTAATCTCTCATGTCCCTATGTATCTTAGATGTAGCTTTTGCATCTGAGAGAAAATATATGACATGTGCTTCTCATGAATGTACTGATGGGCAGGGCTGTCTGGACCCCACAGTGGGACCATGGGAGCATCACATGTAAAGATATACACACGGGCTCTTAGAGCCCTCCTTCCTCTGTGGCATTGGAAATCTCCCCCAAGCTTTTCCCAGAGTTAGAGGCCACATTGTATCCTCACAAGCATTAGAGACCAGCAGTGGCTGTTGAGACTTTAAGGGACCTATCAAGAACTTTCCTGGGATTAGAGCATCCTCTGAGAACAGTGCCTGGGTTCAAAGCCCCGCCTTTTACTCAGCCCCAGTGGCTGAGTTTGAGGATGGAATGCTGCCCCCAGCTTGGTCTCTCATTCTAGGTAATACTGGCTGGAAGCTTGATTTTCCTCAGCCCTGAGAGCTGAGTTCAAGGGCCTGAAGTCTGGTTTGGAGCACCACCTCTCTGTTCCTGTCTGGATCTGTTCCTGAGGAGAGCAGTTCCTATCTGTACTGGGGGTGGTCTTGGCTGGAAGCCTTAGTCACATCCTTTGTCACAGGACAGCAAGAGGTTTAATCCTCAAGTGTGGGCCTAGACTGGTGAAGTCTCTGAATAGGAGCTGTATCCTTTGTCCTCTATTCTGGGTTCACCCTTGCCCAGTCTTGACCAGAGGCTGAATCCTCTCTTGCCTAGTATGGGCTGAGACTGATATCTTTGAGTGCTGATTGCCAAAATGTGTCCCTTGTCCCCAACTCCAAGTGCAAGTTCCTCACAGAGTCTGAAGAAGGTTATATACTTAAAGTGCTCGTGGCAGACTGAGATCTATGTGGTCTGAGTTTTGAGCTCAGAATTTTGCCCTCTGTTTATGCTCTCTCTTCCACCTTCTGATGTCCCAAGCCTGTTTCTGAGCTAGGGGCTCTGTTCCTCTGAGCCCTTCTGGCTGGCCACCGAGGGGTGGCAAACATGTGACTCAAGGTGTTTGGTGTCCTTCCCACATGGTCTCCTTCCTGGGTTTCACTTGTGAAGTCATTCCTCTGTTGCACTGCACCTGCTGTCGTGCTGGGTGGGCTGCTCCAAACAGAAATCTGAGTTGGGCAAAGATCACTGCTTAGCAGAAGGCTGGTCTGTGTGTGGGTTTCTACAGCATTCCATCTGTCTGTCCATGCCAAGCTGTGATCCCCACAGAGCTGCAGGCTGTTGCCCAGCAGGCTGCAATGGAACCTGGTTAGGCAGACTTGATAACTTTCCTCCTCTTCTTGAGTTACAAGTTTGATGTTTCTTGATTGGCACTGGGCTCTGACTGCTTGCCATTCCCTAGCATCCACTCTGGTGCTGCATGTCCAGGTTGGAGTTTTATATTTCTGATTGAGCAGCTAGAGCTCTGATATTTTCCCTGTGCCTGGCTGCCATCCTGGATCTCCTCATAGATGGTTAGCCTTTGTTACTTTTAAAAATGGTAAGGAAATAATAGCAAAGACCCTCAAACCTGAGGCCTAACCTGTGTCCTGCACAGAAAACCTGTGTGAGGCTAGAATATATTGGTAGGCAGTATAATCTCAGATTTCATGGTAGCCCATTATTGAAGAAACACACATGAAGTAAGTGTTCTATTTTTAAATGGGGGTGTGTTTAACTGTTCGTGATTCTGTGTGAAAGGTCACAGACATTGTGCTTTATTAAGGATGACCTAGTTCTCTCTTGATATAGGGTGAACAAATTCTTATAGCAAATGCTGGAAGGCCAGACACACTTCATCTTCCTCTCTGCAGAGGCCATAGCTAATGAGAGTTCTGATCTTGTGCCCAATTCTTTGGACAGAATGGAGGCTTGGAAAGTACAGACAGTGTTAACCCACATCCTAGAAGGAGCTCCTGATCTGGGCAGCAAAGTTTTAAAACCTGAATCACAGGATGAATACTGGATTCTGTGCAGAAAAAGTCATGCTTAGTAGATGCCCAATAGATTGTGCCTCTGGTAACGGAGGAAAAAACAGGTGGTCTTCACCTGTATTTCCTCCAGTCACTGAGCATCTAGACATTCACTGTTTAGAAGAACAATGCTAGAAGCAATGGGATAAACTTGCTTTTGGGTGATCCCAAGACTCATGGATGAGACTTTGGAGTTACAGCTCTATTATTTCTTGGCATACACCAATGGTTTCCAACTAGTTAGGTAAGGACTGAAGATAGAGGGATATCTAGAGCTCTTGGACTTTGGGGGATGGTTGTAGAAGTACTTTATCGGAACTTTGATTATGCTCACAGTGTCAAGTGAGTTATACTTTCGTCAGGTTAAGACAATTCTTACCAATGCTGACTGAAGATACCTTTACCATGACAGCCTTAAAATATCCACCACTAAACTGTGAAATGAATTTAATTTTCCTGGATAGTGACCAACCTGTTCTTAGCACTCTTCATTGGTCAGAAACAACAAACAATGACTACTCCTTCCTTATTCTGTATGATCAATATTGAAGTGTCTGAGCTGAAGAAAGTATTTGGAAGGAGACTCATTTCCATATAAGCACAGATTCCCAAGTGGAAGTAAAGAGGGGCTTTTGATGGGTCCTCTCAACAAAATTGGATAAGTGTGATGTCTGTGTGGCCAAAATTGGATGTCATCTTCCCTCCTCTTTAGTTTATTTGCCCTGTGATATGGGAGTTGACTTGGGTGGTTTAGTGGCCTTGGGATACTACAGAAAAAAATCTTGTATTTCTGTTTTTAAATGTTTTTTATTGTACAGAGGGGTTACAGTTACCTGAACAAGGTAATGAATACATTTCTTGTCAAGCATTGTTGTCTCCTCGTACCATCCCTTTCCATCCCCTACCATCCCTTTCCTCCCATCTCCACAAGTACACTTCCCCACCCCCGCCTAAATTGTAAAGTTCATTTTTCAACATACATCTTGTACATCTCATTGTTGCAATGGGTCAACCTGTATCCCTATTTCAACAATTTGTTTTTTCCTTTCCCCTCCCCTAGTTATACCAACATCTAATACAGTGAAAACGGGTTATACTGTGGTGGAGGGACATACAAAGCAACCAAAAAAAATCACCTGGTACCTTATCAATACGTTAGAAACAATACTCATTCTTCTGGGGACATGAGTCTCCATGAGTTATCACAAATCTGATTTCTCTAGTGTCTATCAATCACTTGAGTTCATAACTACAGTCTCTCTACTCTAGTGTTGAGAGATACACTTGGTAATATTTGACTTCTGTCATCTTTTTCCTTGATTCTGCACGTGACTGGAAAATCTGGTCTTGACATATTCACAATGAGAAGCACGAGTAGGGCTTGTATGCCCCAATGGTCAGAATGGAACCACTTGAAAACAGAGCAATCCCTTAACTTTCAAATCTCATTGCCTAGAGAAGGAACTGGGAACTGCAGATTAATTCTCTGAGCCTGGACTTGACAACTGGAACACTTAAGATTAAGGAACTGGTAAATAAGTATGAGGGAAGAACAAATCACTGGTGATACTGTGTGGAAGCTCAATCTTTAAACTCCAGTGGGGCTCTGCTTTCTCCTTCTTTGTATTTGTGTTTCTCCCAAAGGGTATAGCTTGTTCAAAAATGAAGGCTCACCTTCTATTCTGAGTGAGTCTGTAGCACTGGTGAGGTCTTCCTTGATGAAATATGGGTAGGTGAGTACACACCTGCACTGGATTCCTAGATATATTCTGAAGGATACACAGTAGTGACTTTGAGGTTCACTGAAGCCCAGCGCTGAGCTCTGGCACAGGTTGCTCTAACCAAAGTGGGGAGGGGCAGAGCTGCCTTGGGACATAGGCTTAAAATGCCAGCAAACCCAGAGGAAGAAGAAATGGTCAAACAGTAGGGAGTGTGGGCAGAGGTGGCTATGGCCTTGCAAGGTAAAATGTAAGCTACTTGTGACTTGTGTCTCTGGGAGCTCTGTAAGGAAGCCCAGAGTGGAGGTCTGAATGTCCATGTCAGGAAACAAGGACTTCAGTTCAACAACGATGCCATCCCGGTGGTTAAGTTCATTCTGCTCTATAATTGCTGAGATGTGCCTTTGTGCTTGGAGCTGAGCTGCTTTGGGATACTTTCCACAAAGATCAAAGATGGTAACTTGGATGGAGGTCAGAGGGAAGTGCCCTTCTGGGTTAGGACAGCTGGCATGATGTCAACATAACTATGCTGACAAGAAGTCTGGAAGATGTCAGCAAGCTCCTATCAATGCCCAGATTCTCCAGAACGATTCTAGTGCTCCTGGGATGAACTTTGATTAAGAAGAGGAAGGGATCTGTCCCACTAAAGTAGGGCTAACTAGATGTCATAGCTGAAGACTGACATCCTGCTCTTGGCATGGCCTTACCCTTCTTCAGCCCTGAGAGTGATGACGAAGCCTCACACACACCGGACATCTCTAATAATTAGACTGAGTCAGGAAGAGTGCAATAGCACTGTGCTCACTGTATAATCTCACGTTTGTTCAAGGTGGTCTTAGATGCATAGGACAACACAAAAGGAGGGATTGCAAAGCTGCTCTGCTGTTCATACAATGAGGAGTCTGGGTTGTTTTTCTTTTGTCCTCCTCAATCAGTTATTCATCGTGAACCTTTGTTAGGCAACTTGCAAAAGTAAGGAGCTCTATCTCTGATTCTCTGTCCTCTAGGCTGTGGGACACGTCAGAATCAGTCACAACTGATTTTGGCTATAAGACCTCCTTAATTGTCCATGGGATGGATTTGACATTGATTCTCCCAGTATCTCAGAAAACTCACTGATGGATATAGCACCTTGGAAATCAACAGAGAAGGTGAGGAAGGAAGGAGGAAGAATTCATAAAGCTAAAGCTTCTTTCTCCCAGAGGCCTTTGCTGTTCAAACACTAAGAGGACAGGATGGGTCATGTTCATATTGATACCTTCCCATCTATGTGGAAAGACCCAGGGGTCTGAAGTGCAAGGGGCAGATTGCGAAATCACTCCCTTCACCATGGTAGGGGTGTGCTGGGCCAGCCATGCTCCCCAAAGCTAAAGTGTGAGCTAAAATGTTCTTGCCTGGAGTGGAAGCAGCTTTTGGCCTTGCTCTCCTGGAGAACACCGCTTTAAATGTGCCCTTATAGATGTTTGCTGCAGGGGAGATCCCTCAGATAATAACTACCATAAGAGTATGGCAAATGCTATACTTTGTTGATGTTACAGGAAGAAATACCCACCTCCTTGGCAGCTGCAAGGACTTCTGAATTGGAAGAGAGGTGTGCAGGTCTATCTGAAATGTGTCCTAAAATGGAAGTATTGTGGGAAATCGAGAATGTCCTCTGGTGTTCTAATCAGTCTTCAGTTCTAATCAGTCTTCATGAGCATAAAAGGAGAGTAAAATAGTTTAAAAAACTTCCTGGTTGTATTTCCTGGTGTGCTATCTCTCCTAGTGATAGAAACCAGTGTTGAAGTAATTTGGGGCTATATCATACTCCATTGGGAAGTTTCCAATGTTAAATTTCCATGTTAAATGAAGATAATCATTATGGAAAGTTAGACAGGAAGACATGGATATTTTCTGTGAATTGTGCCTGTCCATTTAAAATTTGTTCTTTAATGTTTCCAACCTCTGTACTCTGAAATATTCTGGAATGCTATGAAGACATGTAGGATATTTCCTTTGATTTTTTTTTTGGTTTTTAATTTCTAATCTAGTTTTCCAGTGCCAGAATAGGCTTGGGTACTATTCCATAAAATAGAAAGGAAATGGGGCTCACTCAGTCTTCCAAAGACACATTAACTTAAAGAACTGAAGAGAATCGCAGGTTACAGTGGGGAAAAGCCTAAGTGTAAAATGGCTCTCATGTAGACCAATCCTAGGCAGTCTTACACCTGGCTAGAAGAGGCAGAACTCTTTCGTGAAGTTGTTCACCTTTATCAGCTTCTGTCTTCCTTAGACTTCTTTTCAATTTCAGAGATGGGAACTCTCTAGATTTCACAGTGCCTTTCCAGTTCTTTCTGTGTCCCACTTTCTTGGCTTAGTTTCCTTTCTCATTATAATTATCCACCTCCCTGGGAACAAAAGACCATCTGTGTCTGGATATCATTGGACAAGCAGTCTTGTTTCTATTTGTCTCCTTAACTTGGCATGTTCTATGGATTAGGACCAATTCTATGGATTAGGAGGTGGGCATTTTATTGGACCACTATATGTCCACAGCCTTCAGATACATTCTTCAGAGGTCCACAGAACTATTGACCTGGTGACTGAGTGGAGTGAAGAGAGAAGCAACTGCAGGAGGTGTTAGTGAGCTGATCAGTTAGAGATGGCTTGGTCTTGAGCTCTCTGAGGACACTGAGAGGCCATGAACAATGCATCTGAAGATGTCCCTCCGGGTGAAGTTTGCCCACTTAGCTCTAACTTGGCCAGCTGCAGTCTTTATAGCTTTTCCCCTTAGTATTTCCTGGAAGTGATGAGATGAGACTCTGGAAGGAAACAGGTGGGGAGTGAGGCTAGCATGAGGGTGACACACCTGACAGCTCAGATGAGGTCAAACCCAGTGAACTGCCCTTTTCAGAGGGAGTTATAGCAAAGGAGCACCTTGTCCATTTTTCCTATGATGGAGAGCTGACTTCCCAGAAGAAATATGACACAAATGTTCACAAGTCAGATACCATTGAAGGGTCAATGATCAGAGGTAGGGATCTTGTCTTATATTTTTGTCATGTGTAAACTTAGTTACTTGCCATTCTCCATTTGGGAGGTATGAGCAGGGCTTGTGTGGTGATTGACAAGAGAAGGTTCCAAGTTCCTGTGTGCTCTAAAGAGGCATGAGGAGGGTTGATGTGTGAATTTGAATTGAGGTCTGGCTCAGCATGGGGTCTCAGGGAGGAGCAGAGCTTTGTCTTTTGCTAGGTGGAAACTCATCCCTTAAACTCTACAGGTTGTCTCTATTCTCTTCCTTTTCTCTTTCTGTTTCCCATGAAATCCAACTTGTTTCTAATCCATGGGTGACCTTCTTAAGACCTAAGACTATTTGAAACCTGCCTTCTCCATAAAGCCCTTTTTTTCCTCTGGGTCAGCAGCTGTGCAGGGTCCTCCTTGAATGAGCAGAATGTGTGCACTTCTCCTGGGCTCCTGTCTGCACTCTGAAGGACATTCCTCAATGTGCCTGCATTGTACGAGCTCTGGTGCAGTTTCCGACTTGGTATTGTGGGAAGGCCCTGTCTGGAACATAAGTGCTGGATTTTCATGATCTATTCTTTTACAGCTCCATGCTCACATTAGCCTATGGTGTGGGACCCTCCCTGGCAGTTCTGCTGAGCCACAGTGAATTTCTCTGGCCCAGTCCTTCATGATGAGGTACATTGCACAGGTTTGTGATTTACCTTGGTGGGCACTGATTGCTCCTCAGGACATGGTCAGCTGGTGAGTCCCCTAGAGATGGAGCTGATTGGGACAATTTTCTGGGAACTCAGCATCACAATCTATTGCCCAACCTAGGAAACCCAGAGGAAAGAGTGGTGAATGATGGTAAACAAGGTGTGAGCATGGACTTGTGTTGGTGGCCTTTAGGCCATAGATGGCTTGCTGTCACCAGCAAACCTTTATGAAACTCCACAGAATGTAGGACAGAATGCCCGTGTTAACAAACAAGAATCCTAGGGTTTGCATCAAGGCCAATGAATGGGGTTCCTTCTCTTCCTTGCCAGCTCGGACAAATCTTTATACCTGAACCTGAGCTACTGTGGGACATTTTCAAGTAAGCTCTTTGACAGAGGTTAGAGAGAGAGATCTTTCTGGGATGGGACAGGAGGCATGATGCCTTCTAGCCAAACAGGGAGGCTAGAAGGTGACATAGAGCACCCCAGCCTTCCTCAAACTCTCCAGAAGGGTCCGGTGCACTTGGTATTTCCTTTTACCATAAACAGAGAGGGGGTCTCTCCCATTGCAGCAGGGCTGGCATCCTGCTGAAGGTTGGCATCCTGCTCCTTTCTCCTGAGTTTTCCTGACCCACTGCATGTGGAAGAAGTATTTCCAGCACTTACCTTCCCCATTCACAGCAGTGTCCCGCTGTTGGCAAAGTCTTTTTAGTCACTCATGACAGATCGAGAGGTGAGGGACTCAAAAGACACTCTGGTACCAGATGTCTGTGTGATATTTTTGTCTACCCACACCCTACTGACCCCTGTTAAAACTACAAGTCATGATGTAGCTGTCATCAGCAAAGAACTTTTTTCTGATTTGCACTGTCCTATGGACTGTTGGGCATAGGACACCAATTCCATGAGACCTACTTTTCCTTGTAAGACACAGGTCATTCTTTACGGGAAGAGGTTCAAAGTGGTTCCCTTAGTATGTCAGAAAGTTCAGGTTGGTTATATCATCTTGAATTCCTCCAGCTTACAGTGAAAGGCAGAAAGCATAGTGTAGGAAACTGCTTTCTCCTCTGAGGCCTTTGCTGTTCCCTGACAACTGGCAGTGCTGTGCAGAATGTGCAGAAACAGTTGATCATGTTCTAAACAGTAACTTCCCCTCACATTCACCAGTGGCACAGGTCCCTAACTGACATCTCTGCTGAACTATAGTGTATTTCCCTGTCAGGAAAGACTCCGTGGTCTCAAATGATATGGATGCATTGGTCATGCTGGCAGATTGTGAGCCAGAGTACTCTTGTGTGGAATGAAAACACCTGCTTGTCTTGAGGTCCTGCTGCAACCCCTTTCCATGTATCCCTAGAGATGTTTTCCTATAGATAGTGTGTGCTTTCAAATAGTAGCTGGTATATCAGAGTGGCAAATCTGGTCAGAAAGAAGGAGCCAATGGGGCAAGGAGGGGACAAGGAGGGGAATAAAAGATGGTTTGTATCTTAGGCAGCTGTGCTCTACGACCACTGCAGAAGTGCTGGGGCCCCAGCTCCCTGTGAGTTGTATTCCTGCAGAAGGCTTGTCCTTAGGTCAGAAGGTCCCCTGCTTCCTGAGGGAAGCTTTGTCATTGTGAGACACGAAACATCTGTTCCCCTGAACTGGTATCTTTCTTGGTTTTAGGATCGTATGAGGAAACTTTTCCTCATTTTATATTTCTAAAATGGAAAACTAATCATTAAGAGCTTATAAAAGTATATGGATATTTATGATAGTCAAGATGATTCCTCTCAAATATAAAAGCAGATTTTTTTCAATCTTATCATGAAATACTATGCGAATGACACACTGTCTTTTCTTCTCCCATGTACTTGTTTCGAGGCTGTCAATGCTGTACTCTGGACAAAAGGAACTACTTTCTTTAGATTCCTTTTCTCAAGGAAAGCAGCAGATTGTTTTCAAACACTTCTCAATCATTTTCTTTAGCCTTGTCCAGCCACTGCCTTGGTAATTTGTTGGGGCTGCAGTCAAATCAGTGGGTTGATCAAATGTGATTGAGTGTCTGCAAGTGCTGGACCTGGGCAAGGAGGCATGTTACACCCCATCTGCTCCTGATGGTGTTTCATGTACTGGTGAGAGCCCCAAGAGCCTCTTTTGCCAGGATTGCTAGTCAGGGGCATCCTCAGGTCAAGTTCTACCAGGGTGTGTTTGGAGATGCTAGGATGTGGCTCACTAGCAAACTGCTGCTTCATTTGCCCATGGGAATCCAGCGGCTTGCCCACAATCAGGTACAGGTTAAATTTTCCATTTAGAAGGTATAAATAGGGCTTGTTTCTGTCTAGTGTGTTACTTGGAACCACTTGACCCTAATATTTTGACCCTATCTAGAGAAGATAGCAACGATGTGAAAGAATGCTACTGAAGTGCAACCTTTTCAGAATCATGCCTTAAAACTTGGGATAATTAAAGGTGAAAAAGGAGACTGACATCGGGTCTGGGGAAGAAAAAGATTCAGGCTTTACTGTGTGGATGTTCTTTTCTCTTTGTAGTTGTTGTGGGTTGCCAAATGAATCCAGCTTGTGTCTGGCACATGTTCAATCTTCAGTACCTTGTGTCTTCTGTGGAAATAGGGACCTTTCTCTTGTTTCCAGAGGCTCTGCAAAGTGACCCTGTGCGTGAGTCTTGTGTGCACATCTCTTAGGCTCCTAAGTATCTGTGTCCAAATTTCCCCAGGTCTAGTGCTCGGGCAGCATGCCAAGTCTAGTGTGGGTGCTGCTGGACTGGTAGATGAGTCCTTGAAGTGCTTTGTCTTGTTGCCCTTCCCAGCTTGGTGCTCAATTTAGCCTGTGGTGTGGGACCCTGCCTGGCATCTGTTATTAGCCCCTGCAAATTTCTCTTGGTCTCACTTCTAGTCATGAGCATGTTGTTCAGACTGACATCAATGTCTCTTTCATAAGTGACTTACTTGTATATACAGCAGTTTTCTTCCCACTGTCTTGTCTTTTGAGCCAAACTATAACTTTGGGAACTTCATTGAACTATGCCTTGTACTTCCATACCTTAAACATTTTTTCCTTTTTGAAAATATATTTTTATTGTAAAGATAGTATAAACAGGGGTTACAGTTACATGAGCAAGGTAATGAGTCCATTTCCTATGGAGCATTGTTACCTCCTCCTTTGTTTGTCCCCTACCATCTCTTTCCTCCCCCAACTCCTCCCCTGCCCCACAAATTTATAAAGTTTGTTTTCAACATAATGTCCTGAACATATTATTGTTACAATGGGTCATCTGATATCCTTGTTTAAGCATTTTGTTATTTCCCTTCTCCTCACCAAATTAGAAAAATGTATATACAAGATGCAGGGCACTGGTATCAGTGACAACAGGGGTTGTACCATGGGGGAAGAACATACAAAGAAAAAAAATTAAATCACATACTACATCCTTAATACACTAAAAAGAACAAGAAGCGAAGATCTTTCCCTTTAGCTCTTGGAGGCTTAATGGAACCTTGCCTTTGAAACAATAAAAAGTGAATAATGAGAGACAAAATCATTTTCCTGCTCCATTGACTGAAGTCTCACCATCGATTGAGGTGGTATTGAGAGATGCTGCTAGAACAAGAGAAGGAATTCCAAAGCCATTCTCCTGCATTGCTAACAGGTCTCTATGTGCTTCTCATTTTACAAACACTTTGTGGTCCTTGGTGTTATGTTCCCTAACATCCATGTGGTTCTTGATCTGATTCATACTTTCTCCCATGGGCTGTTCAGGAATTGAAAAACCTATTCGTTTCTGTTTACCTTGTAAGGAGCAGGTAATTCTACTTGTGAACAGATTGGATTCTGCTCAGCTAGCTTCTCACACGGGTGGATAATGTGAATAGAACTCTTGAGCTTTACGCTTAGAGACATGAAGAGTTATAGAATAGCTGTTCCTGGAGATGTGTCTTTTGCTTTTGATACCTCTGACGCCAAATGAACATTTTTGTCCCCTAATGTCTAGAATATGGATCAATCAACCTAAGTACCTTCCTGTGGGGCAGGAAGGTTCAGTGGTTTCCAAAGGTCCATGCAGTGGGCTCTTTTACATATGGATGTGCTTGTCCTAGGAGGCTCTGTGGGGCAAAAGTGTGAACCACTGGAATCATCTGTGGCATGGAAATATCTGTTGGTCTTGTTTTCAAGATCCATGACACATTGAGAATTGTCCTTGAAGTATGAGGGGGCTGGGGTCAGAAATTCTTGACATGAGGGAAATGTGGAGATGGTTCAGAGCTATGGATCAGAAAGACCTAGCTATTGAATAGGGACACAGACAGAAATATTGGGCTCCTCAAAACCACAAGGGTCTGTGCACACTTAGACCCTCCACTTTCTTTAGCCTGTCTGGGTGGACAAAAGTGAGGTTGCCCTATCCTGTGGCAGCTGATTGTTGGTATTAACAGGGAGTAACACTGAGACAGTTCATATCTTAATGATGCTGGTAATAATTTGGCTCTGACTCTGGTCATTTCTTAACTGGTGATAGTATTTAGTAAAGAGCTTATTTAGCACTATGGAATGCTTTTTAGGAAGGGCTCTAATTTAATAGAAAAATAACCATCACCTTTAATGTATTTTGGTAATGCATCTTTGGTGGCATGTATGCCAAAAATTTCAAATAAAAAATGCTGTTATTCAGCTAGTGTACACCAGAACCCTGGTGTGGATGTTACAGCATGCTTATGGCTTTCCCTATTCCCTCTTCAAAGTTCCCAAGGGAGAAATCGTTATGAAGACTGTCTACTCAGTATAAGAGACATGTTGCAGATTCATTTGCAAGTGCCCTGAGGCTTGGATTGAAACAAGACTGGTCTTGCGGTAGTGTGAGCACTAGCTGAAAGGCCCCAATAAAACAAATTTAGACTATTGTCTGGTGAGGAGTGCAGATGTGCAACACTGCTCTCACTTACACAGATATGGCAGTCCTACTTTGCTTAGATGACAATGTGCATTTTCTACCCCTTGCAGCCTTCTTATTTCTTGGCTTGAGGTCCCATGTCTCAGGCTGCATTATCTAGCTCTTCTTCCCTATCACCATTTCTCAGTTTAATTGCCTTTGTGATGACTGCACCTGTAGTAAGTGGGAGGCATTGTGTACATGTTAGAGCTGGTTGTTTAGCAACTTCAGTCCTCTTATGCTGTAGTTCATTCTTGCTGTATCACCTAACATGTATAAATCAAAAGATGGCTATCTTCTTGGGACATGATCTGCATAAGCACTTGGATATGTTATTTGGAAGTGAATGAGGATCTCCATGGAGATGTAAAACTTGGACTGCAGAGGGTGGTAGTGAGCTGGCCAGTTGCAGAGATGCCTTTGGCTTATTCCTGCTGGGGGCTGGGAAAAACCATGAACATCTACAGGTTCATGGAAATGTACAAAGTCTGGCCATTGACGACAACTCAGTTGGGTTCTGTTTAGTTTCTCCTCCTGTCCCAAAGTCTCAGAACCACATCAGTGCTGAGATATGGGTGTTTTTTTTAAAAAGGGGCGAGACTATTCTGAGAGTGGCCTTCCATTAAAAATCAAACTGATACGGTTTCTTTACACAATGAAGACTGTGCTTAGCATGCTGCAGCAAACAAACAAACTCTGTTTTTCCCTCCTGTAATAGCAGTTTCCCTCTATGGGAAGAAATTACTTTATCTTATCAATCTTGTCATCACTAACTCGCACATGAAAATTTTTCAGGACAAATATACACAGTAGTCATTATATCCACATAGTGTTAAAAAGCTTATGCTTTTTCTCACCAGTAAATCTAGGTGACAAAGCGTGAAATTGGCATGCCCTCAAATCTCTTACTATGTTCTAAGTTATAACATGATAAATACTGCAGAAGAAATTTACAGCTGTCATTTCTTGGTTGGTCATAATGACGGTTAGAGCCTATGCATTTCTATGGTCAACATTGCTTTTCTTTGCCATATGCCTTACTGTATGATGTGGGATAAACATGGAAGATAGCTGAATGAGTGAACATTAACTATCCTCCTCTTGGATTGTGAATCTCTAAGAAAAGCCTGCAGCTCTAGTGAATCTTTGGTTGGGAAGACTTCATGCTTTTCCCCAATATTTTGTACTTTCCTAGTGACAAAGGCTCCCCTTATATTGTATCCCATTTAACACTGTGAAACCTGAACCAAACTCTAGACTATTAGCCCTTCCCTTTCCAACTGCCTGGATGTCTTCATCTGGATGCCTGAGGGACAAGACCTTCTGATTTGTAGTGGTAGCTGCTGCCATAAGTGTGGCATTGGTATTGTTGCCCCTTGTGTGGGTTCCTCTTCAACGCTGCTGTTGCTGTGTTCACAGAGGTCAGACGCTGATCTCTTTCCACCCATTGCTCTTGTTCAGTGGTTATTTCTGTAGGCCAGGACCACGACTGTTCTTTCCTTGAGGGTCCCACATACAATGTGATTCTCAGATCAGTATTCTTCTTTTCCATTGCTTCCTTTTGCTGTGGCGGAATACTGAAAATAAGGACCAAGGATTCAGTGTTGTATGTAGATCAAACTGCCTGATCCATCTGTGCACTGACAAGGTACTTTCCCTTGACATGAGCTTTACTCTATACATGGTTAGCTCCTGGGCATGGCACAGGTATGCCATCTGTATGTGTATGGAAACACACCAACTCATGCTGACTGGAGCTCTGTAGCACTCTGAGGACATTTGTTCCCAATGGAAACTCCTTACTTGATGATGATCCATAGGGCTAGAACAAGAAAAGTGGTAGCAGTCACATTGCAGGTGACACATACTCGAATGCATTCCTGGTTGGTGTATCATTCTGTGCTATTTTGTCATTGAACTCAAGAGGAAACTCAGGAAATATCTCAAGTGTTAACCTTGCGGTTGTTCTTGCATTAAAGGTTAGAGTGGAAAATATTTTCAAAGTGTTCTCTGAGTATAAACACTTGTAGGATTCTGGAGAGATGTGCCTTTGTGAAGATTGAACTCAGACTTGGAGAAGACCATTTTCACCTTGATGTCTGGGATAGAGTCTGGGTCAAATAATTATTACATTGAATCCATAAGAATGGAATGATATCTTACAGATGTGTATATACTTTTTTAAAGAAGTAAATGGTGAGATGACTCCTAGACCCCGTGTTGCTGCTGCTTATGATCTGCTTAACTGAGACCATCCAGGGAGCTGTGCTCTGGGTCTGACTGTGGGTATTAGAACTGCACGTGAAAGCATAGGGAAGATCCTATCCTGAGTCTCCTGTACAAATACAATTTGCCCATATATTTGTGAGGATATCAACACTCTACATCTTATTTTCTCTTTTAGTTGATGATCGTCTGCCTTGAGTAAAGGTTCAGGTTTCATGAAGACTTTGCATTTTCCATGAGTACTTTTTGTGTCCTGTGGTCTCTTGTTCTGAGCATACATAGTCATGGTTTGGCACAACTGAGAAATATTTCAAGATGTTGTCCAGAGTGACAGTCACAGCAGTTGAATGTTGCTGCTCCTTGAGATTTCTTGACCCAGATACAAATATCCCCAGACAGGGCTCGGGTGGGACCATGTTTGTCATACACAATCCTGGGTAGCCAGGGCCATTAAAATGATCAGATCCTATGGCCCAAACACCTGAACAAG
The DNA here is from genome assembly GCF_000151885.1 of Dipodomys ordii. Classification (NCBI taxonomy): domain Eukaryota; kingdom Metazoa; phylum Chordata; class Mammalia; order Rodentia; family Heteromyidae; genus Dipodomys; species Dipodomys ordii. The sequence continues at coordinate 16,350 of NW_012286429.1, forward strand.
AGATTTTCTGGTATAAAAGGGTAACTTGTTCATACCTTCCAAACATTGGCCCCTTTCTGGTTGATCCTTGGAGACTTCCAAAGTCTTTTCCCTTAGAAGTCCTAAGAGTGCCTCCAAGGAACCATGGTGTGATAGTAGTCTAATTTAGTTTAGTTTTATATAAGGATTCATGTGTAAAATCACACACAAGTCATTGAAGCAAAGAATTCTCGCTCATTTTCCTAGCTTTTCATTTGCCTCTATGATGCTGGAGTGAGCTGACAGGTCTGGAGGTACAAGGGATTAGAACCAATGAGCCACCTAATCCTATACTGTGGCCTGACATTTGCTTCAGCCTGTGACATTACTACTATTGTCTTTCATCAAATTGATGCTATGTTCTTAGAAGCTCAGACCTTACAGTAGTCAACTCACCCTTGGCAGTTCTGTATGCTGCTGTGTTTGACAGCCATGAACTTGAGTTCCAGGACACAGTCATGTTATACATGATGGCTTCAAGACTGATAGACTATGGATTTACTTTGGATGGACAGGGTGTTTATTGTACTAAGTTCTCCAGATACCATTTCCACCAAGGATCTCTCTAGCCCCCATGCAAGACAAAGTAGAAGGCCAGGAGAGGCTGCAAAGCTGGGAGTCCTCTCCACAATGCCCAAGTCTGAGTCCAAGGAAAGGATTCAGGACAATATTTACATGAATAATGTATGCTACTCAAAATCGAGACTGCCCAATTTATACTTCATTTCAGAAGAGAAACCTTGTAACCAACTGACCTTTAATCTGGAAGTTGGAAGTCTTTGGATGCCTTTAGATAGCCAGATACATCACTGATTTTGTAGGCTCCCAAATATTTTGAGGGTGTAAGCCATACAATGCAGCAAGCCATTGTTTTTTTGAGGATGTAGAAAATATGCTACTTCCTAACTGGGCCAACTTCCTCACATGATGTTAATAATTAAGTAGTCCAGAGAAATGTTCTGTGTTATGTCAGTAGGTTGAGGATTTCCTTAACCTTTATTGTGGCAGAGATCAGAGTTAAGAGAACTCCTGGATAAGACTAAAAGAATACTGCAAGAGCCTTCCCAAGACAAAGACAAGAGTGTATTTTTCAGATCTGTAGCATTGTAGTAAATGCCAGATGCAGTGGTGATTCTTAGTAAGATGGTGTGTGTAACATGACATGAGGATAAGTGTGTGGCATTTCACTCATTTGTTAGGAGACACCAAATTCTGATTTAAAAGATTAGATCTCTTTCCAAATGCAGGGGAATTTCCTTCCCAGGTGAAGAGGCTGCCCCTGTTAGTAACCTTGCAGTTGCAAAACCAGTTTTCCTGTTTTTGGAAGCCTTTTGCACTACTAAACTCACTCATTGAAGCAAAATGCACTCGTGCTCTGCATATCCGAGACCATTTGGAACATAAGGGTCAATTTTTGTACTTTTGGAAGTTACTCATTTTAGTTGAGGCATTCTTAGTAGAAATATTTCTCTAGAAATTGCATGGTTCCTGTCCAGGATACAGGGTAAGTTGAAAGTCAGATATGCCCTGCATGCTTGGGCTTAAGCATGTTTTGGGTCTCCAATGATGGAAGCAACCACAAGGAAGGTCAGCAGTGGCTGCTGGACACCTTGGGGGACTTAGTCTTTCTATTTTGAGTTCTATCTGCCTTCCTTGAGCTAGATCTATCCTAGAAACACTGGAGGGCACTTGTTTTAGCAGTTTTTTCATGGTGGTGTTCTTGGTGCTGGCAAAACTACTTGATAGTCAACAAATACTTGAACAACACCATGTGGCTTTGCAATAGATACTTGGATTTCAGCTAGAAGATTTTTTTCTTGTGCCTGTATTTGTGTGTGTGTGTGTGTATCCTAATAATGGAATACTAAGTCTGTTCAACTTTGCCCTTTCAAGCAGCCTTCTGGAAAGCCATTTATGCTGAGAGAAAGTGGATTCTTCCCATTATGAGGTTATGGAGTCTAAATGTTTTCTCTTCTCTGGCCCTACTTGGATCCTAGTCCAACCCTTTGCTAGTCTGATTAATAAAGGTCTATGGCCAACCTGCTCTGAGCCGGAATGATGATTGTGGAGGCATTTGCAAGTTTTCCTCATGTGCTGAGGCTGAATGCTTGTGATGACTTCAATGGAAAGTGATGACGTTCTCACTAGCAGCAAGGTCTTACTGGCATCCCTATGATGATGGAATTGTCCAAAACTTTAGTACCGAGAGCATTCATGGCAAGGGAGCTTAATAACTCTTCAGTTTCCCTGAGAGTTGCTCTTCAGACTATGAATGTGGATCATTGAAGAATAAGGAATAGAAGATTATGGGTGACCACAGAGGACCACTCATGCTAAAGCTCCTTATGGGACTAGTTATTGGTTCTATGGCAGATGTGTGATTCTGCCTTTGTGTACTATTGACTGCCTGTGGTTTGCACTGGAAATGAGCCCCCCCCCGGTCTTAGTGTGTCCATGGGGATGTGGACTATCCCTGGAGGGTTGCCTATGTTGGCAGTTTTAATCTAAGGCTTATAAGTGGCATAGTGTAACATCTCAGGAAAGATCTCTTTTCCAGCGGAAAAGAAGTGCAGTGTTCATTGGTGGAAGCAAGTGGATGCTCAATAGTTCTGTGGCTGTGTCACCCACTACTTGGTGAGAAGTCATGCTCTTCCTTTGAGGACTGAGCACATTTGTTCCCAGGCTTTGCTAAGTGTGGTTCTATATCCTGCACCTTAACACATTCTGCACTGTTTTTTTTAAAAACTGGGAAATGTCTTATGGTGGATCTAAACAAGAAAAAATAGAATCACAGAAGCCCCGGGGCAGTGCTTTCCTGGATGCCTTGATCCACTAATTTCACTCTAGAATAGGTAGTTGTAGATGGAAGTCGGTTATGTGAAGTGTGTGTTTGGTCTGGTTTCCTTTATGAATTTATGTATTTAATTTTAATTTTTTGCAATGAGGCATGTTATCTCTGAACTCATGTATTTTATTTGATGGAGAAGTTTATTTGATGGAGAAGTAATCTCTTGCACTTTAATTTTGAAGGGGATATTTTCATTTGATTCTACTTAGGTAGAATTAGCCCCTCAAAGGGCTGGTGACTACAGACCACATAGATTGGTGAAGGTGCACTTGGGGGTAACTCAAGCTTCTGAATGATCCAAGGTCACAGTATCATAAGGACAATCTCCTGGATACAGGCTATAGATATGCCACTGTCAGGGTCAGGACCAGGTAGGACATGGAATTTACCCTCCACAGATCAAATGAAGTATGTCACCTCCCTGTTGGCATTGAAGGTAAGCTCTGTGCAATCCCATGGATGTCTGGAATTCAGAACCTAAGCTCTATGACCCTGACTAGGAACCTTTATAATAGACTGTATTCCTTTCACTAATTAGCCAGACAATCTTAAGCCAAGTCTAAACACTGGAATCAGAATCTAAGCTTCAGTCATCCAATGAACCCTGATATTACAAAGTTTTCTTCAGTGGTTATGCCTTAGAAAGTGGCAGTGCAGGGGCTGGGAAGGTGGCTCAGTGGTAGAGCACTTGCCTTGCATGCTCGAGGCCCTGGGTTCCATTCCTCAGCACCACATAAGCAAAAAGAAAAAATCCTGAAGTGGTGCTGTGGCTCAAGTGGTAGAGCGCAAGCCTTGAGCTGAAGATCTGAGGGACAGTGCCCAGGCCAAGAGTTCAGGCCCCATGCCCAGACCAAAAAAAAAAAGTAAGTGGCAGTGCAGAGTGTCTATAAGGGAACCTTGAACAAATATGGAAAGATAGCTCTTTCATAAGTGTGGAGAACAAGTTTCAACAATTGGGTGAGAATCCTTTGTCTGTTCCTCTTGCCAGAAGAATTTTAGAGATCTTAAAGGAATGTCTGTTACTATGTATCCTTCTAAGATATTCAATTATGTAGACATCAACAGTTGGTCAGGACTCTTCCACATTTTCAGTGTTGACATTTGGGCGTGGATGATCATCACAGCAGTACAATGTCCTGCACATTGCTTGGTGCTTATCATCCCTCCACTATTCCTATATACTGTTAGTGTGTACTGTAGTAGAATATGACCAGTGATTTGCACTTTCTAGGCATGACCAAAGAAACTATCTCTAACCTCACAGGTTGGGGTCTGGCTTAATGATACTCAAGAAAATTAAATGTTTGACTTATTCTCCCTTGGGCTTTTATGGATGGTATGCAAGATACCTAATGCTTTTTGTCCATGACCTTAGCATTCTCAGAAAGTATGTTTTCTAAATTCAGGGTAGTGCTCTCCTCAATCTATCTCTCCTGGGGAAAGCGCCCTTAGCTTGGTTCCTAGGTTTCAGGACTTGATTTTTGTGTCCTGTTTCTCTAAGGAATTCTTTGACCACTAGACTTTTGTCATGAAACTTGTAGGTCTGATGTCTTCATTGTACACATTTAAACCCACACCAGTTACTACTTGGGGCTGTGTCCCTGAATGAATCTGGTGTTCTCTGTGTGACATGTTCTGGGTCTTACATAGTTTTGGCAGAGGCCAAGTGGGGAACTGTGCTGTCTCAGATTAAAGCTGTGAATTATATAAAGCTGCCTTCCGAATTGTATACTGTATGAAAAACGCTTGAAATCAAGAAGCTTTGTGTCCTTAACTGTTTCCTCTACAGATAGAAATGCTTCATATGCCTAGTGCCCCAAAGCAAAGTTCAAAACAACTTTGTCGAAAAGTTTTACAGATTGTGGAGCCTTGATTAGGGGTACTCAAGGAGCACCTGAGTCAGCCATTCTGCCTTGGGCTTTTATGGTAAATGTGTTGAATGCTTAACTTTTAAGTATATATTTAGCACATTCAGGATTGTTTCTTCATCAAAGCTGAAGATTCTTTCCCCCCAGATACTGATAGGTGGCCCTGGCTTCCTATCTCAAGGCTCTTTAGAGCTAAAACTGCTGCTCTGCATTGGGCTGACATTGTTAGGTCTCTGCATTTAGACTATTCCCAGAGGGAATGACCTTAAGTAAGGATGTCTGAAGATGTCTGAGGATATACCTATAAAGAAAACAAATCTGAGGACAATCTTTAGATGACCATTGCAGCAGTGGGGTGGGATCTGGTTACTATCTTGTTGGAGTACTACAGACCACCAGCAGGATTTGCTCTGTTGCTGTCCTCACCAACCTAGATCTCAATGGTTCTCACTTGCTGCTTAATGCCAGCTCTCTTCTCTTCCTACAAATAGCATTTATAACAGAATCCACTAGAGTTGAGCAATGCCAGTAGTGATTGAACCATAACAAATTCTGGCTGTGAATGTCTGTTAACATTCTTCCAGTCATCTTATATCAGAGGGAAGAAAATTTAGTTGGGAAGGTTTTTTTCTAGAATGTTAGGATTACATTTTAGAACATTTTCTTCAGGTTGATCTAGATATATTTTACTAATATTGGCAGTCTACACAAGATACACTGTGGTTATTTTTTTCTTTTGCCAGTCATGGGGCCTGAACTCTGGGCCTGGACGCTGTCCCTTGGCTCTTCAGCTCAAGGCTAACACTCTATCACTTGAACCACAGCACCACTTCTGGATTTTTCTGCTCAGTTGGTGCTAAGGAATGGAATCCAGGATCTCGTGCATGCAAGGCAAGCACTCTCCCACTGAACCATCTTCCCAGCCCTACACTGTGGTTTTTTAGTATGTAGAATGTGATGAATCCTTAGATCATAGCTGACAGGACCAACCCCTCCTATGTGAAACTCTTTGCTGGTTTTCACTATACTGTTTTTATATAAAGCACACTTTGATCTGGTTCATGCCTCAGAACACTACTCTTTTCTCTCCCCTATTCAGTCCCTTTATCAAGTTCATGGTTTATTATCATTTTAGATCCAGCTTTTGCATAAGTAAAAAAAAACATGAGTCAGTGGTACCAGACTAATTTCTCCTGAAGTGTGTATGTATGCCCCATTTTCTCTATTGTCAGGCATTTTGGCTGATTCCATAACTTGGTTATTGTGACCAGCATTGTGATAACCATAGGTATGCAGGCACACTTTGATTGTTTTTTCCTCTCTGGATATAGGCCCAAGAGTGCTATTATGGAGTCATAAAATGTGTCTGCTTCCAAATGAACCTCTCTAATGGTTTCCATAGTGTTTGAATTAATTCACATTCCTACCAAAAATGTATGTGGGTTCCTTAAACTTCCATCTTCGCCAGCATTTGTTTATTTTTTCTGTAGTCATTCTGGCTGTGATGAAACAGAATCTGCCATTGGATATGCATTTCCTTTAAGGGGGTTGAATATTTTTAGTCCTTTTGAAAATTGTTTAGTGGGTTTCTTTTATCAATTGAGCTCTTGATTACTTTGGTGTTTAATTTGAGCTCTTTAGATATTTTGATGGTAAATCTTTATCTGAAAAGCTAAGAAACTCCTTGTTATATTCCTTTGGTGGTCTTTATGGTAATTTTTTCCTGTGTGCAGAAGCTTTTAAATTTGATTAGTCAATTCTTGCCCTTATTTCTTGGCCCATTAGGAGACTTCAGAAAAAAATTGTCTACGTGTGTAATTTCCAGTCTTCCTATATTAGCTTCAAAGTTTTCAGGTTTAACATTTAAGATCTTGGACCAATGTATGAAGTTTTTTTAAATACAGGTAAGGTCAAGTTTGTGTTTTATGCAGTAAGTTTTTTTTGGAGATAACCAATACTATTTGTTGCCAAGTCTGTCTTTTTTCTAAGGTATGTTTCTGGCTTGTCAAAAATAGAAACCTGACTGTTGCTATGTGGATTACTTCTGGGCCTTCTGTCCTGTGCCATTGTTTCTTGTGTCTCCTGTGAAGTACCACTTTGTTTCTGTTACTATGGCTTTGTAGTATAATGTGAAGTGTGGTATTGGGATAACAGTAAGTTTTGCTGTAAATATATATATATATATATATGTTTTCGATATTTATATGTAACTACCTATATATAATGCTTCTATATCTATAAAGTTTTTAATTTCCATTTTTATTTCTATTTTTCATGAAGAATGACCTTGAAATTTTGAGGGGAAATGGGTTGAATCTGTAGAAAACTTTCCATGCTTCACAATACTGATAGTTTGGTCCAGCCAGCTCTGCTTCCATCTTCCTGAAGACAAAGTATGGGAATATGACTCTTCTGTTGGCATCACTGCCTAGAGTCAAAGGGGCTTCTTTAATGGTTGTCTTAAAATAAGGCTTTGGCCACATTTTCTCTGGAGGAAGAATAGCACTTGAAATAATCCACATTCTGTTTCCTTCACTTATGTGATAGTTTTTATTTAAAAGCTTGTGATTCTCTTGCGCTTATTGAGTTCTTTCTATATGGTAGAAATCCATCATGGTTGGGGGTTTGGTAACCCATTTTCTCCCCAGCTTATAAAGAATTCCACTGTTAGACCTGCTGATTGCCAGCTGGTTACATCAATTGTCCAATTCCCAAAGGAGTAAAATGGCAACCAAGACTTCATATTGATGGTTGAGCTGATGCTAATGTTCTCAGCTATCTTTTCAATGTGGCTCATGGAGACTTCCTTTACTCTCCCCAAAAAACTTAATGGGTCTCTCACACAACCTATGTGTTCTAGAAATGTCTGTAGTACTGGTTTATCCCTGCTCAGTGCCAGAGAAATATGGTTGGGAGCACTGGGTGCCAGTATTCTCTTCTTGAGGCTTTCATCTTCCCATGAGACTAAAAGAGAAGATCAGAGCAGGAAGAACTTAATCTCAACAGCCTCAGTGATGCCTCCATTCCTCACTTCCCAGAGTTCCTGCTGTACATGTTTGTGCTAGCAATTCATATCAGAGCCCGGCTCATACTGAGCCAACACCTCTTGAGGTTGCCTGGACGTTTTGACCTAAAATTTCCTGTTGCTCACAAGAATTGAGCCTCTGTGTTCAGCAAAATCTTGATTTTTTTGTCTCCAGGAAGTCATCTCAGATAAGGAGTTGCTCTAAGTGATGCTAGCTTTCTAACCATCTGTGGCTATATTAGTGGGTGAGGACCTAATCTGTGATTTTTTTGGCAACAATTACCTATTTTTGCTCCTTCCCTGACCAGAATTGTCTTGAGATTTCACATCTGCCCAATTTCTCCTTCTGTTCTATTCTGAATCTTCCCAACAATATTGCCTAATGGACTTCATGCAGTAGAGTAACTTTTAGTTGGCTCCTTAGGGAAACTATCCTGTGATAGCCTTGATGCCTACCACCATGATCAAGCCTATAAACCAGGAATGAGTGGTACAGGCTGACATCCAAATCTCAATGCATAGCTCTGCCTATCAGCGGTTTCATTATTACCCACAAACATGGATAGATGTGACAATAAATCTCCATCATGCAAAGTACACAAGGTGTACTATCTGAAAGTCTGCAGGTTTGGCATTCATGTCCCACCCTTTCAATCCCACCAATGATTGGGGATATGATCCAGTGACTGTCAACTTTCTAGTGTTGCTAGCATACTCTGAAAGCTGTACCCCTACCAATATTGGCATATTTCCTTCAAGTAAACTCTTTGAAAAGGTGTGATGGGTTGACAAAAACTGAAACAATAAGAGGGGTATCATTGGATTCTCACTCACTTCATGCAATGACTATTTCCTGGAGTTATTCAGAATTGATACTCATTATTTCTCTGTTATGATGCTTTATCATGGTGCTTGCCTAGCTTTGTGAGCTGAGTTGTTCATGAAGTAGGTGTTATCTGAGCCATAAACCCTTTGGTCATAGTGTACCTTGACTTTAGTATCTAGTGGAGCCACACAGTAACCCAAAAACTCTCAAGAAAAGAGGAATGAAATTATTCTACTAACGAGTATCTAGATATGGTCTTCTTAAACTATGATTTGAGTTTCCATACAATGTGTGACCTTATTAATTCCTTTTTATGAAAATAATTTCTTTTGTAAACTCACCAGAAATGAGTAGCTCCACTCAGGAGAAGTCTTGTTTCTCAGTAAGAGGCCATCTGGTGGAGGAGTGTCCATAAGTCCCAGAAAAGGAAAAGGATTCTAATTTTACTGTTAGTCTATCTATAGTGCTGGGAATTGAGTTTTCTATTCCGAAAGGCTCAAGTGGTCAAACATCTTTGACCTATTGTTGAGTCCATTGTTATTCTGGATTACACTTCAACTGGCAGCATATGGATTACTTGGTAAATAGATTTGAGCTGTACCAAAATATGTGTAGGCATCCAGAAGTTTGTGTTACCTCCAAAGTCCAAACATGCTTGAAAAACATTAGGCTGATCTGCTTCTTGGTGCCAGGTGCAAGTAGAGCAACTTGCCACTAATTTCAGAAGATGATCTCATGAGCCTAGGCCAGTGATTCAGCAGGACCAAACTTGCGGAAATAAGCATCTTCTCACTTGTATTAAATGTATGTCTTCCTAAATCATGTAAGGTCTGTCTGAAGTGCTGTGAACCCAAGGGAGAAGAGAATGAGAATTAATGTAATCATAAACTTTATAGAGGCATGTTTGTGTCCATGGCATAACTTTACATAAAGGCAAACTTCAGATTATGGTAAAGAGTTAACCCTTGCTAGCCCGTTTGTATATCTTAATATCATTTCATCAAGGTCATAATAGATAAAGATAAGGCATGGAAATATTTAGTCTCAATGGATTAAAATTTTTTGTGTCCTAGGGCTTACCTCATGGCCCAGGCACTGACTTTTGCTACTCAAGGCTAGTGCTCTGCCACTTAGAGCCTCTCTCTTATCTTCATCAACCACCAAGAAGGACAGTCTCAGGGACTTTGTTGCCTGGGCTGGCTTTCTACCATGGTCCTCACATCTCAGCCTCCTGAGTAGCTTGGATTACAGGTGTGAGTCACTGGTATCTGGATGAAACTATTTTCAGTATCTCTCACTTGTATGTTTATTGCCTAGTCTCGCTTTCAAGTGGCCACTTGAAAGCATCTTTGATAAGTGCTACCACCTACATGAACCAGGGCGACAACAATTACATTTCGGCATTTGTGTAGTTTTTCAACTGTGTGGAGGTCTATATTGAGTTCAACATTAAGTCAATATCTGTAGGTCTCTTCCACTGAAGTAAAAGAAAGTTTTAAAGCTCTTAATGAGTTGAAAGCTTAACAAGTTTTAAAGTACTCAATGCAGCTTTAACTGCAGCTCTTTAGAACTTCCCATGTTTAACTGAGGGCTAAGGACTTCCTAGAAAGCTCCAATAACTTCTTGCGGCTTCCTGGTACCTATGGCAGAAGGTACTTGGGTGAGTCTTTGCTACAAATTGCAGAGTTCATTACCAAGCAAACCTTAGAAAAATGGGCATCTTTGAAACAAAGCCTTCTTGGATCTTGTTTTAAGCAGATAGCAGGAAATGGAATCCTGCATAAGTCTCAGGCTGTGTTGGGCTCAGCATCTAATGTTGCTTACTTACTGAAATGCTAGATATAAATGATAAATGATTTTCTGGAATCCAAAAATGATAGAAATAAGGTTTCATAGTCATGATATGACTTTGACGAGGCTTTATCTTAAAGCCATTTGGTTGTCTTTGGAGTCTGAAACATATGTATATGGTTCATGCATATCAGTTATGGTCTTGGTTATTCAAGGTGATGCAGAAAGCATATGTCCACTGTGGAATATTGGCCAATGGATATTTCCCTTTGAACCAAAAAAGTAACTGCTTTATTCAAGCTGATTTAGTGAAGCAAGTAAGATATATAAACACATAACTATGGAGGCTGACAAGTTCCAATCTCATCCATTTGCAAGCTGGAGAGCAAGGAAAGCTCGAGAGACAATTCAGTGTAGGTACAAAAGCCCAAGAGCCATAGGATCTGGAGGTCAAATTGTTAGAGGCTGAATATGAACCCAGGTTTCCAAGATGGATATACTAGTTTAATGTCCACTTACATTAATCTGTAAGGATAGATCTTTGTCTACTGATTCAAATACTAGTGCCTTCCATACACATCCTAAGATGGACAAGTGCTGACCAACTTTCTGCATGAGCCTTACGCTAGCTGAGTAATTGATTTCTCAAACTACCCAGCAGTTCAGTTGCCTTCAACATTGGTCAAATTAGAACTTCAGTCCCAGCTTCTCTCTGACCTTGGGTAGATCTCACAGATATAAATTTGAGAACATGTTGACAGAACTTGGACTCTGGACCATGATTCTGAGCACTTCCTCAGACATAGCAGTTCATAGGATGCAGTTCCCGGATGCAATGAGCATGAATGGGTCAGGGATGGCTGCTCAGCTTCCAGTAGGGTGTTCTGCATTTTGAATAGAGCACCTCTGCCTGCCTGTTTGGGTTATCAGGCAGAATATATCACAAGATGGCATGTTCTGAGTTTTGTAAGCATTTTGTTCATGACTTTAAAAGGATCAAGATAATAAACTACAGCAAAATTTTAGTCTGGTCTCACCCTGAAAGCTTTATTCCAAGTACTCTGTGGACAGTTAATTTAGGAGAACTTAGTGAGAGGAGCCCATATCCTGGGGAGAACAAAATAGTAAGAGAAATGCCAGGACAGTGTACTGAGATCACCATGTAAGGACAAAAACACACAGCGGTAAATAAACCTGGAGACTCAGTGGTCTACAATCAAGACTGTTGATATCTTCTCCTGCCTATACAGTCTGTGGGATGGTGAAGGCTGACCAATGTGCTCCCAATATACATATGGCAAAACACTGAGTATTTCTGAGTGTGGAGTGGAAACATTTGGCTGGGTTTTCCCTAACTGGTCTTTTTCAGTATGCTCTGGGAGAGAGACTGCACAATCAGGTGAGGTAGGCCCTTTTGAAACAAGGAGGAACTCAACAGCCACATCCCAAAGAGCACTTTAGTATTTAGAATTTTACAGATGCAAAGTGCATTTTTAGTGGCTGTCACAGGAAGAGGTATAGGGAAGAGATGTTTCAAGATAAGCTATCTCCTGTGGTTTGCTCTTCCACTGAGAGGAGGATGGCTATCCCAGAGAAAGTCAACTTTGTGGGTTTGGATCCCTCATTTCTTTTTCTCCCCAACCCCACATACCTTTCTCTGCAGAAATAGAGATGGATTAAAGGGACCATACATTTAGGGATCAACCTTCCACCTGCTTTGTGTCTGACCAAGAAGCTTTTTCAATCTTGACTAGCCTGGGCTAGTCCAGGATAAGAGTGTGGCATAACTGAACACCTCAGTTAACTAAGCCAATAACAGATAAAAATCTCAGATAATTTCTGATGGATAGATTGGTGACTGTAGAAGTCATTAGAATTCATTGCCCTTCAGCTACCTCAACTATAATTCTTACTTTTCTCTCAATCCTCTGAGTTCTGATGAGATGCCAGAAGTTGTGCTGAGTATCCATGTGTTTGATGAGCTGCTCCTCTCTTGTTTGTGTGTTGCTGTAGATCTGAGTTTATCCCACATGGTCTTCACTGACTGAGGTACATGTGTAGGAAATGTTTGTTATAAAATGCAGAAAAGTTTTCAGCCATTGCTACTTCACATATTCAGTCCACCCTATTTTATCCTTCTGGGAATACCATTCTGCATATGTTGGTATGTGGGGTATTCCAAAGAAGCCTGGGACTGTTGAATTTCTATTAGGCTGTATAGTCCCAAGTGACTTACTGTGTGATTTACTCTTCTAGTTCAAATCTGCTATTGAGTTCCTCTAGGAGTTAAGTAACTCTCAACTCAAGTTGAGAGTTACTTGTAGTTAGTAAAGGCTGTTTTCTTTCTTGGCACTGAGCTACTGGCTGTCATTTACAGTTTGTTTCAGTGGCATTTAAAATGGCTGAAATTCTTATCTATTAAATATAACATACTGGCTTCCTCAATAACCCTGAATAGTGACATTTTGGATTTCCTGTTTTGTGGTCCACATGTTCCTATTTCTTTGAAGATCCAATAATTTTAAAGCTGAATTTTTACCTCATTCATGATGCTGGAGATTTGACCAATAGCTACTGTTCTGACTAGCTCTGTTCAGGACTATGAATGACCAGAAAAAAAAACACTTAAGTTATGCTATACCTTTATAATTGTGTATGAACTACTGTGCCCCTTCCTTTTCCTTCGGCTGTGAAGAGTCTGAAGGTCAGCTAGAAGTGAACTATAAGGGTTTCCCAAGTTCTTGCTGGATATGTGCACAGTCCTGAATATGTATATAGCCTTTGAAAGTTCAGTTTATCAAAGAAGGCAGCCCCCTTCAGTAACAATATTATCTAAGAAAGATCTTCTAACCAGTCATATAGTCTATGAGAATCATCCTGGACAAGAAAGTGAACAAATGGTAAAGGATTAAGAATTTGGTGGCAATTTGAATAGCAAGGAAAGGGCAAGAATGACCACCTTAAGCAGAGTTATGGTGTTCCCTGTGTTATATCAGAATTTGCTTGTGAGAGGCAGAGAAGCCACATTTTGAGAGGTTGAATTGGGAGTCTTTCTTACAAAAGTAGCAACTGCAAGTGGACTCATGTCCCCAAGACTTGTAGACTCAGATGTAGTTAATACTATTAGGAAACTGAGCCACAAGGGTATTAGAGTAAATAGGAGAAAACATTCTCAACAACTCTGATGGAGAGTTGAAGAGGGACACCATGGTAACTAAAGGGGAGTCAGGAAACTTGAGGCACAGTGTAATGGTGGCAGACTTAAATAAGGTCATGGGCATAGGGAGCTTGCCAGTTCATGGTACAGGTATTGCAGTTGGCATTACTTAGAGCCAGTATTGATATTTTAGTCCTCACTGATTTTGTTTAAATAAAATCAAATCGATGATTCTTCAGTGAGAGGTCTTTTTGAATCTTTAGGAACAGGACATTAACTGAGTTAATACAATTTTGAGCAAAGTTTACATGGACCTATATGGTTATACCCAAAAGAACTAGAATGAAGAGCCCCATGACTGTAGATACCAGCTGTTATCCCTGAGGAGCAACTAAGCCGTTTGTGAAACCAGTTATGATAATTGTCCAACTTTGGCTCTTTTGTTTTTATATTCTGTCTCATCATAGAGAGGCTCTCCTGTATTAGACCTCATTTGCTTAGCATAAAAACATGTTTCTCCTAAAATGTTCAGTTAAGGAACTCTGGCCTGGGTGGATCCCAACTAAAATCTGAGGTGTTTCCAGCACTTAATGTTGGCTTGGTATGACCAATACCCTCATAGTAAAGAGGATTTGAACTTAAAGGTAATTAGCAATCCTTTCCAAATCAGGTGGGGTAAAGTTTATAGATCTATGTACCACAGACAGCGTGTCGCACAAGGCTCCAGGGAGGGATTGGACAGGAAGGGTGAAGGGTCAGTGCAGTGCAAAAGTCTCAGCTTCATTGGATCTGAAGGGGTTTGTGCCTTCCTACCTGAGTTCGCAGGTTTTACTGAAGTGTGGTGGAACCAAGCAGGGATTCCATATACTTCTCACCATGGTGGGAATTGTCAGGATGATGATGTAGGAGCCCTTCCAGGTGAGAGTGATGTCTTTGAACTTCTTGCCCCAAATGGACTCTCCATGTTGGAAGGGATGGGCTGGATCTGGGCTGGGCAGTGACAGTTTCTTCCAGATCTGTTTATGCACCTCTCACTGAGTTGCCTATTAGCTCTACAGACACTTAATGCAGAAGAATTACATGTAGCCAATATTTCAGAGTGGGGCCTGTGGAGAGTAAGGGGTGGAGGAATCTTCCAAACATAATTTTGAGCAGGGTAAAACCTACCTTACAGGGAATGCACCAAGTTTGTAATCACACCCATAGCTGTTCAGTGTGTTGTGGGAAATGCCTCTACTCACCCTGAAGGGTGTCAAGGAAAAGTAGGAGATATTTATAACCTGAGTTGGAGGGGTTGGTGACTTAAGTGAAATTTGTCTTCCAGTGCTCCCCTAGCAGGCTTCCTGGGGTCCTTACTCCTGGGGGGTTATACCCTGTTTTGCATAGACGTGAGCACAGACAAGGCACCTGGTGGTTATTACTTCAGCTCTTCGTTCTAGTTTAGGAACAAAGTAGTGTCCCTTAAGAAGGCTCAGTCTCAATGGTTCCCTGGTGAGTTGTTTGATGCACCTGGTCACTCAAGGTTTTACCCTGAGATTTGGGTAAGAAAATCTTCAATCTGGCAAGATGCACCATCATTCCGAGTCTTGTTTTCCATCCAGCTTTTTGGCTAGATGTTATTTTTTCCTGAGTACACTGGCTTCGATAGCCAACTGGGATCAGGAATAGTCAATAAAATATTTATGGCCCCCACTGGTTTTAAGGCAGCTTCTCAGGTAGTGACTGTGGCCTTTTACTAGTACTGAATCCCCTTTTTGATGTGCTGGACAACGTACCAGGGTGGCCACTTTTGATAACCAGATAGCCTCCAAGGAGGCTAGGGTTTCCCCGGGCAGACATAGAAGGCCTTAGTCCTGTACCTGAGGTCTCCACTGGTTACCACAGTTGGTATCACTTCTTGATTTCCACAGCATTTCTGCCTCTTCCCTTTCCTCTCTACTTTGTGAGAGGAAACAGAGCTGTGAAAGGATACTTCTGACTTGGCTCTATGCTGGTTAATTTGAGATGGAGTCTTGAAGAGTATTTTGCATAGGCTGTCATCCTATAGGTCTTAGTCTCCTGAGTTGCTAGGGTTACAGGTATGAGCCACCAGCACTGAACTAAAAAAATAACTTGAACTTTTGAAGATTTTTTTTCTTTTCTATGTTGTCTAGAATGTGTTGGATAGAATGGTATCTTTATGCCCTATTGGTTGGGAAGTTTCGTAGGTCCAGGGAAGGCTTTGTGGGAAGGTTTGTGCTTATATAGGTAGTTTTCTTTCACAGAAAATCATTGCTACAGTTTTCAGTTTCTATCCCGGCATGAATGGCATGAATCACACCATCTTGGCAGTGCTTAGGGAGAGGTAATAAGAAGCATTGTTGAAAATTAACAGGACTTAAAACAAAGAACTTCCACTCATCTGGTCAAACCACTACTAAATATCCCCATGCTGCTGATCACATGTATGGTGTATATGTGTACACCGTTATAGTTATAGACCGTGATAGACAATTTGCTCCAGGAAAGTTAGAATGAACTTGTGACTTTAAATGAGCATCATTATTCCACAATACTGTGAAATTTGGGAAATTACGTAATCACTTAATCACAATTTTTTAAAAAAGAACCTCCTGGACTGTAGGGAGGGAAGGGATGGTAGGGGGAAAGCAACGGAGGGGGTAACAATGCTCAATAGGCAGTGTTCTCATTACCTTGCTCATGTAACTGTAACCCTCTGTATAGTATCCCTCTCCGTTCCAAAGTAGTGGTGCTGAGTTGTTTGTCTAGCTTCATAAGGAGAGGCTTTGTATAATTGAGGATATTGTGGGATCTGTAACTGTAGGTTCTATACAGTGTGTGTGTGTGTGTGTGTGTGTGTGTGGTGTTCATGCAAGCACTGGAATTCCCACTGACATTGCCCGCTCAAGTCTCCATAGTAGTGGGAGACAGCATGCCAGGTGTGAGGTAGATTATGGGGATATTGTCTGTGCTTGCCTGCTCCCCTGTTTCAGTTGGAGTGGGAATTCACAGCTTTGAGTTTTCTGTGACATGCGTGGAGTTAGGAGCTAGTTATTTTCTCAAGTCTGGTATTTTCCCTTGTCCCCCCTTTGGTTTGAGCTAGTATGGCACCCTCAGGTGATGGCTGCAGTGCCCATTTCCCACTCAGACAAAAGGCACAGTCTCATGTCTGCTCTGCCTGTGTCCCAGGCCAGACTTGTGCTTTTCTTTGCGTAGCTAAACTGTAATAATTCCAATTTTAACTCACTAGAGATGATATTCAGTGTTTTGGGGGGAGGAGAGAGTCTTTGGACAATCATTGCTGAACAGGCAATGAGCGCTTCTGTTTTGAACAAGTCCTCCAGCAGTCTGTGGAAGTAGGTGGTGTGGTATCCGCAGATGCCTATAGCAAGTATCCTGGAGATTGGCTTTCTGACTGGGTGGGTCTTCCTCAGCCTGGGGTAGAAATAGGATTTCCTTTCTCATAAACTACAGCTGGTACTTGAATGGTAAATGAATGATGACCCAGAAACTGTGTCTGCATCCAGAAAAAGTGGCACAGGTGAGCTCAGGGTAGAGATGCAACAAAGGCCTGTGGTATCTTAGTAAATAGGTTTGCTCATGATTTTCTGACACTGAGGCATCAGTGAAGCTGTAAGTGTGGCTAAAGCAAACATTTCTTTCTGTCCTCAGAACAGACAATTCTCTTGAAGGTCCTCAGTTTCAGATGGAGAATTCTTGACCCTGATTGTTTTTTGTCAGACCCAGAACTATCAGTAAACCATTTTTTTATTTTTGAGGGGGGTGGTTCTGGTTGTGGGCCTGAACTCTGGGCCTTGGTGCTGTCCCTTAGCTCTTCAGCTCAAGACTAGTGCTCTACCATTTGAGCCACAGCACCACTTCCGGCTTTTTTCTTTTTGCTTATGTGGTGCTGGGGAATCAAATGCAGGGCCTCATGCATGCAAGGCAAGCGCTCTACCACTGAGCCACCTTCCCAACCATTCAGTAAACCTTTTAATAGGGACAATAACTCTGTGCTGTGGTCCACAAATCATTGACTATAAAAATGGGAAAGGCTCCATTGCCCTGTGAAGTTCTCTTGCTGAGATTCTGATCTAGGTAACTCACACTGTCCAGGTGATCATAGCAACTAGAGAATGCCCTGGTAGAGATGGGTAACAAGAGAACAATGATGGTTCTGGAGAGGAAGCGAGTTCTTTTATTTTTGCCTGGATTGACCTCACATTGTGATCTTCTCCTCCTATCCCTGAAGTAGTTGGGAATATAGAACTGTTGAAGGGGACCCCAATGATTGATATAGCACTGAGGAAATGTTTTCTTCCTCTGTTTACCTTCCTCTGTTGATTCCAGAGAAGGAGGTAGCATATGACCTTGATGTCTAGAAAGTGAGTCCTACGTGAGCCACATCTGTATGAAGCTCTCCTCTGATATGGGTCTCTCTCCTTTGCACTACATGCTGAACACAAAAGATTTTGCATAGTCATTGCTCATCCCAGGAGGAGTGAGCATTTCCTCTACTCTGGTATATGCTTGGGAACGTGGATGGCAAAGAGTAGCATCTTAGACTTTTACCAAGATGAGGTGAGGGACAGAATGAAGACCTCAGCTTCTCCCTTTCTCTTCCATGTTGTCACTTCTCGCCAGATGTTATCTGAGAAAGTCTGGAGACTGTACTTTATTTAAAAATATTCTGTCTAAGCTATGTTTTGGGAGATGTGCTTTATCTAGAGATGTTTGACCTTAGTTCTGGAATGAAGGGGCGTCCACTATGGCATTTTGGTATCTTTGTTGTATGGACAGTTGTTTGAGGTACTCAGAGCATGTGGTTCTGAGTCCCTCAAATATGCATTTCAGAACAAATGCAGGGAGATTGCTGTCAGCTGCCCTGAATTTTCAAGTTGTGATGCCTTGGTGGCCCCATGGAGGGGACTGACTCAGGCTGTCGTCTCAGGGCTCATTATGGCCAGGAACAATGTTGTCTCTAAGCAGGATAGGCGCCAACTAGAGACTTGCAGAGATGTTTCTCTGGTTGGTTCAATGACTGCACCTGAGAAGTTTGGGAGCAGTGTTATTCTTGGGGTTGGAAAGCTGGGTTTTTTTTTTTAAATAAAATCCAAGTTTTCTATTTGGAGGCATTTTCCATGTTTCAATTAACAAGGAAGGGCACAGGAGAAAAATTGTTCAGGTTATGAGTTAGATAAGTATGTATTCTCTGGGTGTGGGGATGGTCCCCTCTCCAGGGCTTTCCTTAATCTTCTGTGATGCAGAGAGCTGTTAGGCAGTTCTTAACATTTGTCCTCCTGGCACTTAGATTCTTAGCTTAGCAGCCATTACACGAGTTGATCCTTATCCTGATGGGTGAACGGAAGTGCTGTGTCTAGAGTAGGAACAAAAAAGCAGTCGAGTCCTTTGAGCCTGAATACTTGTGGAGGGTCACATTATTGTATCTGTAGAGATATTTCTGAACATTAATGTGTCTACTGTAGTTTCTCGCAGCTTTTCTAGACAGTTATGCCAGGCAGTACTCAACGTGAGCTACCATGACAATATCTGAAGTGGCTACAGCACCATCTGCTGGGGCAGTGTGATATTTTGAGGAGCTTCTTAGACCTTGAATTTTAAAACATCTCCAGTAACGGAGATGTGTTCTGCATGAGTTTATCCCTGCTCACTCATCACTTGCTACTATTTCTGAGTGTGCATATAACATTGACATCTAGTCCAGGAAGGTCAAGAGATTTCTGAGCATGATCTCCACAAAGCTGGAAAACCTGTAACCAAGATAAGAGATGAATCCTCACACAAGTTCCCCATTTCTGTTCAGGCGGAGGAACCCATCTGCTATGAGGGAATGGTCTGGAGGCCTTTGTAGCCTAGGTTGGAATTCTTCCTCTACCTGCAGTTTCAGATTTAAGCCTTTATTTACTTCTCTTCTGTGAAATGATCACTTGCAGCATGCTTGTTTGTGGGTCATGTAGACTTTCTGAGGCAATATCCCTCAGATACCTGAAAAGGGTTGGCATGAGCCAGAAGATCTAGGAGGAAGTATGAGTGTCTGTCCAGTGTGGACTCTTAGCTAATATGACCAGACAGAAAGGTCCCATACCTTTCATAGCAATGTTGTAGAGTGGGCTGGAGAGAGTTAAAGCTACACGTGTTTTCTATCTTCCTGGCTTTGATAGGCTACATGTGAGGCCAAGTTAGAGTTGACAGAAGGACATGGGGAGGTAGCAAGGCTTTTTTACTGCTGTGTTGGATGGTTGGACCTCTTCTGTGTGTGTGTGCTGATGATCCAAGCTTGCTCATGGGCTATAGCTTATGAGGTTGTATCTGATGGAAACCTTCATTTCCCTGTAAAATCTGAGCGTAATTTCCCTCCTTCTGAACTCTTTGGGTGGAGGCATGGGATTTGTGGGCATGTCCCATATTCCTACACCTACTGATGCATGTACTGGGTGCCTGAGTTTCCCCAGACCACTCCTGTGCAATGTAGCAGATAATGCTATCCCTCTGGTGACAGGCAGTGCCCTGGAACACAAGTTGGGATCCAGATGAACTTTTCTCAATCTTGAGTCCCATGCTTATGACATTTCCGATCTTCCATACAATAAGGAAGCCTATAGTATACCAGTGCAAGTAGGCTTTGTGTGATGAACATATTGCCATGTTAGGTAAGAATTTGATCACTTTTTGGGGTCTGTTTTGTAATCGCAGAGGGGAAATTATATGGGTAACATGCTAGGAGCCTCTGTACATGGATCTTTCTGTTGCTCAAACATTGCATCGAATACAGTATCCCTGCCTGGTTGTGATGAAAGCAAGTGCTTCCAGTGAGATGGCTCATGACAGCCTCATCACTCCAATTCCATTCCCAGTAGCAGTTTCCTTTTCATGGAAGCAGATGCACTACCTACTTCAGCAAGAAGCTCCCGGTTGTGTTTTCTGTGATCTTCTTTCCATCTCTTACTGGGAGGTGGTCTGTTGTTTATTAAATATACTTTGGTTACTTATCTGTACTTAAATGGATCTCTACCTGTCACAGTCACCATGAGAACTGAATACGGGGCCAAAACGTGAGGTTGATTAATTCCCTGTATTCAGAGGTGAGGTGTTCCTTAACTCTCAGGCATTCATTCTATCACATCTAGGTGAGAGCATATTTATATCTACAATCATAATTTCTGCTTCATTTTATCTCACCTGTTCTGAGTATATCTAATACAAATACCATAAGACAGTCCTCCAACTGGTCACTACTTAATTGCAAGTTAAGAACTTTGGTGTAATATTCATCCATTAAGAATGAACTTACAGCATTTAGAGAAAAATGGATGGAAGTGAGGATGCTTCTTTAAGGGAAGTAAGCCAGAGGACAAAGGGCACAGGTTTTCTTGCATGTGTGGATGCTAGAGCTCAGAAACATAAATACATACAGGAAATCCTATGACATATAAGTATAGAGGAGACATATTTGTAATTGTGGTGCTGTGAAGGGGATGAGAAAGAGGGGAAAGAGACAATTAGAGGGTAAACAATCCCAAAGACATTTTATCTGTGAGTAAAGACAGCAAAATAAGAATTGCTGAAAGGAGAAAAGGGAGAGTGAATAAGAGGGTCAATCTGATGAAAATATGCATGTGTGAAATATCACAGGAGCATCTCTTTGAATAATTATCACAGACTAAAACAGTAACAGGAATATAAAATTGGTCTTATCAGGGGTGTGATTACTAATGGGCAGGGGTGGTATGGTCAAAATGCTTAGAGTATGTGTGAAAATGGAACAATGAAGCTTGTTGAGATTGTTATTGTAGGTGTTAGGTAGATGAGTGACAGATGGAATGAGTCTAATCAAGGTACAATCGTATGCCTAGATGGGCATATCAACATGAAACTCCCATGTACCACTGGATGCTAATAGGAAAAATGAAAACAGCTAAAAACATGGGTTTAGATTTCCACACATGAAAATATTTTAAAATGTCAACCATTGTGTTTTGTTTATATATGAAATAGGATCTGAAATCTATAAAACATCCAAATTCACTTGAATTTGAACAATCTATAATTGTCAGGGGAGAGAGCTTTCATGGCATTCCAGTTCTTTAGCACCCATGAATTTAGAAGGGCCTGTTTTCATTCCCATTGCTTCCTTTAAGATGCTTAGCACTGACTGAGGAGGCAGGCACCTTAATGCTTAGGCTTTGGCAGGCCTAACCCAACTACCTAGCTCACACAGTTGATGGGCATCAGTTGAATGTGTTGGCAGACATCTATGACTGCCTACAGTTGTGTTGAGGTGTTTTGCAAGAATCTCTAGCAGGAACTGAAATGAAGTTAAGAGACTACTCCAGTGGAACTGGAATTGAGATTTTCAAAGGGGAAACTCGGTATTAACCTCAAACACACAGGCAAGAACAAAAACTAGAAATACACCATGTATTCACCTATCCATTTTGATAGTTTCATTCTCACTGTTGGAGGTATCCTACCTGTTCTCTATCATCTAAACAATCGTGGAATTCTCTCTCCCAAGCCTTCCTCTAACCAGGAGTGGTATCTTTAATCACACAGTCTAGACTACTGGACATAAAGAGACTATTTCTATAACATATTTCCTGTGAGTCTTAGCTTATGATATTGCAGAAGTAATGTGAAAAACTTTTTTCTTCATTGGGTTATAATAATCAGTGGATTTGAATTCCTCATTTTTATGGCATATGTCAAATACTATTTTGTATTGCTGTATAATAGCTATGTTGAGCAATCGGATTTGAAATATTTTAACATTTAGTTTTGAAAGGTACCTTTCTCTTCATTTTTTAAGCTTTAAAAATTATCTCCATACAATTTGAGCCATTGATACTTTGTTGAGAAATTAGTTCCTTCCCAAATGGCTCATTTATCTGGTCTACTGACTGTGCTGACACGAATCTGTGGTCTGCTGGCACCCAATTACACTTCTGGGGAATATAATTCTTGACAATGAAATTTGCATAACCCAAGCACTTAGGTAGACTACACTCTGTACTGACCTCTAGTGGAAGTCATAATTTAAATGTGCTCGATTTTTGATGGCTTACTTTGCTTACTGCTCTTGGTAACTTTTGCCTACCTTCTGACGGACATAGCCTAGGTCATTCTTGTACCTTGATGAGCCTAATACTCCAGTTCAGTGTGTGGATACCTAGGAGTCATTTGAAAGCTGGAGTACTACCCTTGATCAGGAGCTAGATTCACTCTTTTGATGCCTGTGGAGTGCGTTGTGTCTATGACATGGGCCAAGTGTGTATTGTGTGCTGATTCAAAACAGACATGTCCCTAGGCACTCACATTCACATTCTTGGATATCTGGCATTTAGTCTTTTCAATGTGGATCCTGTGCTGTGTGTAGGACAGAGTCCTTTCTTTTGTTTATCTCATGTGGAATCCAAATGTGGTGACCGAGTAGTTTTAATGGACTCTATCCTCTTTATGGAATTGGCCATGACTCTGTTCTTGGAGATGATCTTCTGGGAAGCCTAGCTCTGATATCTGTGAGGATTGCTGGACTATGGGAAGCAATAATGTTAGCACTACTTCTCTTGGTTGGCACAGAGAAGACAGGAGAAATAGCACGAACATTATTCGCACTAACATAAATAGCTAAGAGGTACAAAATCTACATTCTTTGATGGCAACCTCTTGAAAGAGGTGATTAACTCTACAGTCTCAAGAATATGTATTTTACTCTGGAGATTAAGCTGGGGGAATTGTACCAGGGACTGAAGGAGTCATCTTGGTTCCCAAGTCAGGTTGGTTGTGCTTTGTATAATGATCAATGACCACTGAAGAGATGAAGTCAATTCAGTAAACATTGACATGTAACCAGATTTCTAAACTTCTACTTCAAATTGTTCATAGAAAACCTGATTTTTCCCCAGGAAAATACTCATTAGTGTTTTGAGTTTTTGTTGTTGTTGTTATAAAGGCGATGCAGAGAAGAGTTAGTTACATAAGTCAGATACGGAGGAATTAGTCAGGTAAAGAGTGCATTTCTTGTCCAGGCACCAGTGGCTCATGCCTGTAATCCTAGCTACTCAGGAGGCTGAGAAATGAGGATCTCAGTTCAAAGTCAGCTCAGGCAGCAAAGTCCATTAGACTCTTACCTCCAATAAATCGCCAGAAAACCAGAAGTGACGTTGTGGATCAAGTAGAGTGCTAGCCTAGAGCTGATGGACAGTGCCCAGGCCCAGATTTCAAGCCCCACAACCAACAGCAACAACAATAAAAAAGAGCACATTTCTTTAGGCAATATAACCCTTCCCTCACTCCCAGTTTGTCCCTTCCATCTCCCACCAGCAAGTTCTATAGTTCATTTTCAACATAACGTTCAGTGAGCACCATTGCTACATTTGCCATTTGTCCCTCTGTTTCTGTGCCTCCCTTTACACTGCCAAAGACATTTCAATAGAACAAAAAGAAAACAAAAAGGGCAACAAAGAAAAATCGAATTTATCGAAATGAACTCCAGGAAATATTTATCAGATGAGCATAAGCATTGTACCTTTCTGCTCCTCCCCTAAGAGAATTCTCCTTTGATCTCACTGTGTATAGGTGCCTAGAGACCTGTGTAATCTCTCATGTCCCTATGTATCTTAGATGTAGCTTTTGCATCTGAGAGAAAATATATGACATGTGCTTCTCATGGATGTACTGATGGGCAGGGCTGTCTGGACCCCACAGTGGGACCATGGGAGCATCAAATGTAAAGATATACACACGGGCTCTTAGAGCCCTCCTTCCTCTGTGGCATTGGAAATCTCCCCCAAGCTTTTCCCAGAGTTAGAGGCCACATTGTATCCTCACAAGCATTAGAGACCAGCAGTGGCTGTTGAGACTTTAAGGGACCTATCAAGAACTTTCCTGGGATTAGAGCATCCTCTGAGAACAGTGCCTGGGTTCAAAGCCCCGCCTTTTACTCAGCCCCAGTGGCTGAGTTTGAGGATGGAATGCTTCCCCCAGCTTGGTCTCTCATTCTAGGTAATACTGGCTGGAAGCTTGATTTTCCTCAGCCCTGAGAGCTGAGTTCAAGGGCCTGAAGTCTGGTTTGGAGCACCACATATTTGTTCCTGTCTGGATCTGTTCCTGAGGAGAGCAGTTCCTATCTGTACTGGGGGTGGTCTTGGCTGGAAGCCTTAGTCACATCCTTTGTCACAGGACAGCAAGAGGTTTAATCCTCAAGTGTGGGCCTAGACTGGTGAAGTCTCTGAATAGGAGCTGTATCCTTTGTCCTCTATTCTGGGTTCACCCTTGCCCAATCTTGACCAGAGGCTGAATCCTCTCTTGCCTAGTATGGGCTGAGACTGATATCTTTGAGTGCTGATTGCCAAAATGTGTCCCTTGTCCCCAAGTCCAAGTGCACTTTCCTCACACAGCCTGAAGAAGGTTATATAGTTACAGTGCTCGTGGCAGACTGAGATCTATGTGGTCTGAGTTTTGAGCTCAGAATTTTGCCCTCTGTTTATGCTCTCTCTTCAACGTTCTGATGTCCCAAGCCTGTTTCTGAGCTAGGGGCTCTGTTCCTCTGAGCCCTTCTGGCTGGCCAC
Organism: Dipodomys ordii; assembly: GCF_000151885.1. Lineage (NCBI taxonomy): Eukaryota > Metazoa > Chordata > Mammalia > Rodentia > Heteromyidae > Dipodomys > Dipodomys ordii. The sequence goes on from NW_012286429.1 coordinate 41,471, forward strand.
CGAGGGGTGGCAAACATGTGACTCAAGGTGTTTGGTGTCCTTCCCACATGGTCTCCTTCCTGGGTTTCACTTGTGAAGTCATTCCTCTGTTGCACTGCACCTGCTGTCGTGCTGGGTGGGCTGCTCCAAACAGAAATCTGAGTTGGGCAAAGATCACTGCTTAGCAGAAGGCAGGTCTGTGTGTGGGTTTCTGCGGCATTCCATCTGTCTGTCCATGCCAAGCTGTGATCCCCACAGAGCTGCAGGCTGTTGCCCAGCAGGCTGCAATGGAACCTGGTTAGGGGAACTTGTTAACTTTCCTCCTCTTCTTGACTTACAAGTTTGATGTTTCTTGGTTGGCACTGGGCTCTGACTGCTTGCCATTCCCTAGCATCCACTCTGGTGCTGCATGTCCAGGTTGGAGTTTTATATTTCTAATTGAGCAGCTAGAGCTCTGATATTTTCCCTGTGCCTGGCTGACATCCTGGATCTCCTCATAGATGGTTAGCCTTTGTTACTTTTAAAAATGGTAAGGAAATAATAGCAAAGACCCTCAAACCTGAGAACTAACCTGTGTCCTGCACAGAAAACCTGTGTGAGGCTGGAATATATTGGTAGGCAGTATAATTTCAGATTTCATGGTAGCCCATTATTGAAGAAACACCCATGAAGTAAGTGTTCTATTTTTAAATGGGGGTGTGTTTAACTGTTCGTGATTCTGTGTGAAAGGTCACAGACATAGTCCTTTATTAAGGATGACCTAGTTCTCTCTTGATATAGGGTGAACAAATTCTTATAGCAAATGCTGGAAGGCCAGACACACTTCATCTTCCTCTCTGCAGAGGCCATAGCTAATGAGAGTTCTGATCTTGTGCCCAATTCTTTGGACAGAATGGAGGCTTGGAAAGTACAGACAGTGTTAACCCATATCCCTAGAAGGAGCTCCTGATCTGGGCAGCAAAGTTTTAAAACCTGAATCACAGGATGAATTCTAGATTCTGTGCAGAAAAAGTCATGCTTAGTAGATGCCCAATAGATTGTGCCTCTGATAATGGCAGAAAATACAGGTGGTTTTCACCTGTATTTCCTCCAGTCACTGAGCATCTAGACATTAACTGTTTAGAAGAACAATGCTAGAAGCAATGGGGTAAACTTGCTTTTGGGTGATCCCAAGACTTATGGATGAGGCTTTGGAGTTACAGCTCTATTATTTCTTGGCATACACCAATGGTTTCCAACTAGTTAGGTGAGGACTGAAGGTACAGGGATATCTAGAACCCTTGGACTTTGGGGGATGTTTGTAGAAGTTCTTTGTTGGAACTTTGATTATGCTCACAGTGTCAAGTGAGTAATATTTTTGTCAGGTTAATACAATTCTTGCCAATGCTGACTGAAGGTACCTTTACCATGACAGCCTTAAAATATCCACCACTAAACTGTGAAATGAATTTAATTTTCCTGGATAGTGACCAACCTGTTCTTAGAACTCTTCACTGGTCAGAAACAACACACAATGACTACTTCTTCCTTATTCTATATGATAAATTTTGAAGTGATTGTGCTGAAGAAAGTATTTGGAAGGAGACTCATTTCCCTGTCAGCACAGATGCCCAAGTGGAATTAGATGAAGGGCTTTTGATGGGTCCTCTCAAGAAAATTGGATAAGTGTGATGTCTGTGTGGCCAAAATTGGATGTCATCTTCCCTCGTCTTTAGTTTATTTGCCCTGTGATATAGGAGTTGACTTGGGTGGTTTAGTGGCCCCGGGATAGTACAGAAAAAAATCTTGCATTTCTTTTTTTAAATGTATTTTAGTGTACAGAGGGGTTACAGTTACATGAACAAGGTAATGAGTACAATTCTTATCAAGCATTGTTGTCTCCTACCATCCCTTTCCATCCCCTACCGTCCCATTCCTCCCATCTCCACAAGTACACTCCCCCAACCCCCAAGTAAATTGTAAATTTCGATTTTCAACATACATCTTGTACATCTCATTGTTGCAATGGGTCAACCTGTATCCCTACTTAAACAATTAGTTTTTTCCTTTCCCCCACCCAAGTTATACCAACATCAAATACAGTGAAAACAGGGGTTATACTGTGGTGGAGGGACATACAAACCAACCCAAAAAAATCATGGGGTACCTTATCAATACGTTAGAAACAATACTCATTCTTCTGGGGACATGAGTCTCCATGAGTTATCACAAATCTGATTTCTCTAGTGTCCATCAATCATTTGAGTTCATAACTATAGTCTCTCTACTCTGGTGTTGAAAGATACACTTGGTAATATTTGACATCTGTCATCTTTTCCCGTTATTCTGCATGTGACTGGAAAAACTGTGGTCTTCACATATACACAATGAGAAGTAAAAGTAGGGATTGTATGCCTCAATGGTGAGAATGGAACCACTTGAAAACAGAGCAGTCCCTTATCTTTAAAATCTTGTACACTAGAGAAGGAACTGGGAACTGCAGATTAACTCTCTGAGACTGGACTTGACAACTGGAATACTTAAGGTTAAGGAACTGGTAAATAAGTATGAGGGAAGAACAAATCACTGGTGATACTGTGTGGAAGCTCAATCTTTAAACTCCAGTGGGGCTCTGCTCTCTCCCTCTTTTTGTTTGTGTTTCTCCTAAAGGTTAGAGCTTGTTCAAAAATGAAGGCTCACCTTCTATTGTGAGTGGGTCTGTAGCACTGGTGAGGTCTTCCTTGATGAAATATGGGTAGGTGAGTACACACCTGCACTGGATTCCTAGATAGATTCTGAAGGATACACAGTAGTGACTTTGAGGTTCTCTGAAGCCCAGCGCTGAGCTCTGGCACAGGATGCACTAACCAAAGGGGGGAGGGGCAGAGCTGCCTTGGGACATAGGCTTAAAATGGCAGCAAACCCAGAGGAAGAAGAAATGGTCAAACAGTAGGGAGTGTGGGCAGAGGTGGCTATGGCCTTGCCAGGTAAAATATAAGCTACCTGTGACTTGTGTCTCTGGGAGCTCTGTAAGGAAGCCCAGAGTGGAGGTCTGAATGTCCATGTCAGGAAACAAGGACTTCAGTTCAACAACGATGCCATCCCGGTGGTTAAGTTCATTCTGCTCTATAATTGCTGAGATGTGCCTTTGTGCTTGGAGCTGAGCTGCTTTGGGATACTTTCCACAAAGATCAAAGCTGGTAACTTGGATGGAAGTCAGAGGGAAGTGTCCTGGGTTAGGACAGATGGCATGATGTCAACATAGCTGTGCTGACAAGAAGTCTGGAAGATGTCAGCAAGCTCCTATCAATGCCCAGATTCTACAGAATGATTCTAGTGCTCCTGGGATGAACTTTGATTAGGAAGAGGAAGGGATCTGTCCCACTAAAGTAGGGCTAACTAGATGTCATAGCTGAAGACTGACATCCTGCTCTTGGCATGGCCTTACCCTTCTTCAGCCCTGAGAGTGATGACGAAGCCTCACACACACCGGACATCTCTAATAATTAGACTGAGTCAGGAAGAGTGCAATAGCACTGTGCTCACTGTATAATCTCATGTTTGTTCAAGGTGGTCTTAGATGCATAGGACAACACAAAAGGAGGGATTGCAAAGCTGCTCTGCTGTTCATACAATGAGGAGTCTGGGTTGTTTTTCTTTTGTCCTCCTCAATCAGTTATTCATCGTGAACCTTTGTTAGGCAACTTGCAAAAGTAAGGAGCTCTATCTCTGATTCTCTGTCCTCTAGGCTGTGGGACACGTCAGAATCAGTCACAACTGATTTTGGCTATAAGACCTCCTTAATTGCCCATGGGATGGATTTGACATTGATTCTCCCAGTATCTCAGAAAACTCACTGATGGCTATAGCACCTTGGAAATCAACAGAGAAGGTGAGGAAGGAAGGAGGAAGAATTCATAAAGCTAAAGCTTCTTTCTCCCAGAGGCCTTTGCTGGTCAAACACTAAGAGGACAGGATGGGTCATGTTCATATTGATACCTTCCCATCTATGTGGAAAGACCCAGGGGTCTGAAGTGCAAGGGGCAGATTGCGAAATCACTCCCTTCACCATGGTAGGGGTGTGCTGGGCCAGCCATGCTCCCCAAAGCTAATGTGTGAGCTAAAATGTTCTTGCCTGGAGTGGAAGCAGCTTTTGGCCTTGCTCTCCTGGAGAACACCGCTTTAAATGTGCCCTTATAGATGTTTGCTGCAGGGGAGATCCCTCAGATAATAATTACCATAAGAGTATGGCAAATGCTATACTTTGTTGATGTTACAGGAAGAAATACCCACCTCCTTGGCAGCTGCAAGGACTTCTGAATTGGAAGAGAGGTGTGCAGGTCTATCTGAAATGTGTCCTAAAATGGAAGTATAGCCCTGCTATTGTGGAGAAATCGAGAATGTCCTCTGGTGTTCTAATCAGTCTTCACTTCTAATCAGTCTTCATGAGCATAAAAGGAGAGTAAAATAGTTTAAAAAATTTCCTGGTTGTATTTCCTGGTGTGCTATCTCTCCTAGTGATAGAAACCAGTGTTGAAGTAATTTGGGGCTATATCATACTCCATTGGGAAGTTTCCAATGTTAAATTTCCATGTTAAATGAAGATAATCATTATGGAAAGTTAGACAGGAAGACATGGATATTTTGTGAGAATTGTGCCTGTCCATTTAAAATTTGTTCTTTAATGTTTCCAACCTCTGTACTCTGAAATATTTTGGAATGCTATGAAGACATGTAGGATATTTCCTTTGATTTTTTTTTTGGTTTTTAATTTCTAATCTAGTTTTCCAGTGCCAGAATAGGCTTGGGTACTATTCCATAAAATAGAAAGTAAATGGGGCTCACTCAGTCTTCCAAAGACACATTAACTTAAAGAACTGAAGAGAATCGCAGGTTACAGTGGGGAAAAGCCTAAGTGTAAAATGGCTCTCATGTAGACCAATCCTAGGCAGTCTTACACCTGGCTAGAAGAGGCAGAACTCTTTCGTGAAGTTGTTCACCTTTATCAGCTTCTGTCTTCCTTAGACTTCTTTTCAATTTCAGAGATGGGAACTCTCTAGATTTCACAGTGCCTTTCCAGTTCCCTTTCTCTGTCCCACTTTCTTGGCTTAGTTTCCTTTCTCATAATTATCCACCTCCCTGGGAACAAAAGACCATCTGTGTCTGGATATCATTGGACAAGCAGTCTTGTTTCTATTTGTCTCCTTAACTTGGCATGTTCTATGGATTAGGACCAATTCTATGGATTAGGAGGTGGGCATTTTATTGGACCACTATATGTCCACAGCCTTCAGATACATTCTTCAGAGGTCCACAGAACTATTGACCTGGTGACTGAGTGGAGTGAAGAGAGAAGCAACTGCAGGAGGTGTTAGTGAGCTGATCAGTTAGAGATGGCTTGGTCTTGAGCTCTCTGAGGGCACTGAGAGGCCATGAACAATGCATCTCAACATGTACCTCCGGGTTAAGTTTGCCCACTTAGCTCTAACTTGGCCAGCTGCAGTCTTTATAGCTTTTCCCCTTAGTATTTCCTGGAAGTGATGAGATGAGACTCTGGAAGGAAACAGGTGGGGAGTGAGGCTAGCATGAGGGTGACACACCTGACAGCTCAGATGAGGTCAAATTCACTTAACTGCACTTTTCAGAGGGAGTTATAGCAAAGGAGCTCCTTGTCCATTTTTCCTATGATGGAGAGCTGACTTCCCAGAAGAAATATGTCCCTGTTCACAAGTAAGATACCATTGAAGGGTCAATGATCAGAGATAGGGATCTTGCCTTATTTTGTGTGTCATGGGTAAACTTGGTTAGTTGCCATTCTCCATTTGGGAGGTATGAGCAGGGCTTGTGTGGTGATTGACAAGAGAAGGTTCCAAGTTCCTGTGTGCTCTAAAGAGGCATGAGGAGGGTTGATGTGTGAATTTGAATTGAGGTCTGGCTCAGCATGGGGTCTCAGGGAGGAGCAGAGCTTTGTCTTTTGCTAGGTGGAAACTCATCCCTTAAACTCTACAGGTTGTCTCTATTCTCTTCCTTTTCTCTTTCTGTTTCCCATGAAATCCAACTTGTTTCTAATCCATGGGTGACCTTCTTAAGACCTAAGACTATTTGAAACCTGCCTTCTCCATAATGCCCATTTTTTTCCTCTGGGTCAGCAGCTGTGCAGGGTCCTCCTTGAATGAGCAGAATGTGTACACTTCTCCTGGGCTCCTGTCTGCACTCTGAAGGACATTCCTCAATGTGCCTGCATTGTACGAGCTCTGGTGCAGTTTCCGACTTGGTATTGTGGGAAGGCCCTGTCTGGAACATAAGTGCTGGATTTTCATGATCTATTCTTTTACAGCTCCATGCTCACATTAGCCTATGGTGTGGGACCCTCCCTGGCAGTTCTGCTGAGCCACAGTGAATTTCTCTGGCCCAGTCCTTCATGATGAGGTACATTGCACAGGTTTGTGATTTACCTTGGTGGGCACTGATTGCTCCTCAGGACATGGTCAGCTGGTGAGTCCCCTAGAGATGGAGCTGATTGGGACAATTTTCTGGGAACTCAGCATCACAATCTATTGCCCAACCTAGGAAACCCAGAGGAAAGAGTGGTGAATGATGGTAAACAAGGTGTGAGCATGGACTTGTGTTGGTGGCCTTTAGGCCATAGATGGCTTGCTGTCACCAGCAAACCTTTATGAAACTCCACAGAATGTAGGACAGAATGCCCGTGTTAACAAACAAGAATCCTAGGGTTTGCATCAAGGCCAATGAATGGGGTTCCTTCTCTTCCTTGCCAGCTAGGACAAAACTTTATATCCGAAGCTGAGCTACTGTGGGATATTTTCCAGAAAGCTCTTTGACAGAGGTTAGAGAGAGAGATCTTTCTGGGATGGGACAGGAGGCATGATGCCTTCTAGCCAAACAGGGAGGCTAGAAGGTGACATAGAGCACCCCAGCCTTCCTCAAACTCTCCAGAAGGGTCCGGTGCACTTGGTATTTCCTTTTACCATAAAGAGAGAGGGGGTCTCTCCCATTGCAGCAGGGCTGGCATCCTGCTGAAGGTTGGCATCCTGCTCCTTTCTCCTGAGTTTTCCTGACCCACTGCATGTGGAAGGAGAAGTATTTCCAGCACTTACCTGCCCCATTCACAGCAGTGTCCCGCTGTTGGCAAAGTCTTTTTAGTCACTCAAGACAGAACGAGAGGTGAGGGACTCAAAAGACACTCTGGTACCAGATGTCTGTGTGATATTTTTGTCTACCCCCACCCTACTGACCCCTGTTAAAACTACAAGTCATGGTGTAGCTGACATCAGCAAAGAACTTTTTTCTGATTTGCGCTGTCCTATGGACTGTTGGGCATAGGACACCAATTCCATGAGACCTACTTTTCCTCGTAAGATACAGGTCATTCTTTATGGGAAGAGATTTAAAGTGGTTCCCTTAGTATGTCAGAAAGTTCAGGTTGGTTATATCATCTTGAATTCCTCCAGCTTACAGTGAAAGGCAGAAAGCATAGTGTAGGAAACTGCTTTCTCCTCTGAGGCCTTTGCTATTCCCTGACAACTGGCAGTGCTGTGCAGAATGTGGAGAAACAATTGATCATGTTCTAAACAGCAACTTCCCCTCACATTCACCAGTGGCACAGGCCCCTAACTGACATCTCTGCTGAACTATAGTGTATTTCCCTGTTAGGAAAGACTCCGTGGTCTCAAATGATATGGATGCATTGGTCATGCTGGCAGATTGTGAGCCAGAGTGTTCTTGTGTGGAATGAAAACTCCTGCTGGTGGTAGGATCCTATGAGGAAATTTTTCCTCATTTTATATTTCTAAAGTCGAAAACACATCATTAAGAATTTATAAAAGCACATGGATATTTATGGTAGTCAAGATGATTCCTCTCAAATATAAAAGCAGATTTTATTCAATCTTCCTATCCTGAAATACTATGCGAATGACACAATGTGTTTTTCTTCTCCCATGTACTTGTTTCGAGGCAGTCAATTTTGTGTTCGTCAGTAAAGGAACTACTTTCTTTAGATTCCTTCTTTTCTCAAGGAAAGTAGCAGATTGTTTTCAAACACTTCTCAATCATTTCCTTTAGCCTTGTCCAGCCACTGCCTTGGTAATTTGTTGGGGCTGCAGTCAAATCAGTGTGTTGATCAAATGGGATGGGGGTGTCTGCAGGTGCTGGTCCTGGGCAAGGAGGCCTGCTACACCCTATCTTTTCCTCTATGCCCCTGGAGGACCTTTCTGCTACTGCTGGGCCCACAGGCAGCTTGCTTCTCTCTTCTGTGCCCCCGACCGCAGTTGAAGTAACTGGGGCAGGATAGCTGCTCTCAATTTCTCCCTCAGTTCACCATGTTAATATGTTATAAAGGATGCATGGGAAAAAATTGGACCCTGGGGCATTTCCTGCTCCCTTCCTGCCTCTTCTGCTGGGTGGCTGGGAAGGCAAATTACTAGACTGGCCCCAGGGGAGAGTTTTGGTGCTCCTCTACCAGGGATGGGGTTTTTGTACTCAGTCTTCTCCTGTGTGCCCCTTATGCAGGGGTTAAAGAGGCGGCAGGGGAGACACACAGAGATACCTGCTGCTGGTGCTCAGGGAGCAGGCAGAGGGTAGGGTGACAAGCAATGGTTGTCTGTAGTTGAAATATGCTTCCACACAGAAGTTACTGTGTACAGAAATATGCTGTCTACTACTCTTTGGTGTCTTGTCTCTCCTTTGGGCAAGGTGTAGAGCACTCAGAACTTAGAGGCAAAATTATTATTTGGTTCCTGAGTTTCCTACCCCTCCTCAGCTCTCCCAGAATAGTGAGTAACATTGTTTTCAGGCCCCTAAGTTCTGAGGTTCCATCTTATTGTGTCCTGAGCTCTTCAGCTCTCCCAGAGTAGAGTAAAATTTTTGACCTGTGGCTGTGGACAACAAGAGGGACGTTTAGAGTTGCTAGAATGCACACAGGAGCTGCTGGGGACTGAAAGAGGTTGTCTATTTCTCTGGTGGCTTGTCTGTCATAGGAGGAAGGTATAGAGCACTCAGCACTTGGGGGCCTTAAAACAGTTTTCTTTTAAGGCCCCCATTTTCTGAGTGCTCTATCGTTTCATTTGGATCCTGAGCTCCCAAAGACTCTCCACGTCTCCATAAAGTGCAAGGATAAAACTACCACATTTTGCTGTGGACAGTGAGAGGGGCTTTGATCCCAGCTAGGAAGTACACAGGAGTTGATGGGGGACAGAAGGACGTTGTCTATTGCACTTTGGTGGCTTGTCTCTCATTTGGGGAAGGTGAAGAGCATTTAGAACTCGGGGGCCTGAAATTAATGGAGTACAAGAATACAGGCAAGGGGCAAGGAGGAAGTGGTGCCTCACATGGCAGGTGAGGTCATGCCCATGGTCATGCCCCTGATCCTTCTGCTTGAGCAGCATCAGATAAGTTCTCATGGTGGCATTATTCTCATGTCCTGCCTGACATAGCTGCCTGTCCATTTCCTGGATCAAATCCTAGGTAGTCCATTATATCCAGGATGGTGGAGGCTAGAGTTTGCCTGAGCCAGGGGTGCCTGCATCACTTGCCCTAGTGAGGTTCTCCACTCATGATCAGCTCTCATTAAACAAGCCAGAAGTCCTAGCAGCTCTGGAGAGAAGCATTTGCAAATCCAGGACCTTCCTGCCCAGGACCGGCCTTTTCAGTGTCTGAACTCTCACCTCTAAAGGCCACGTGGCCCATCATCATATAGTAAAGTATCATGCCTTGAGGCTTCAAAAGTCCATCTTGTGGCCCTGGTATCACTGATGCTAACAGATTTTGGGCCCCGTTGGCTAAAGTTCTACATTCTCCTTCCAGCTCCTCCTCAGATGTGAACTCTGTGCTAAGTCCAGAGCTTTGTGTCTTGACTTTTCCCCTGGTGGGTAGCAGGATATTTTATGCCTTGAGGTCCCTGTGTGCAATGCCACTGTTGTGGCCACACTATATAGCACTAGGATCTGCTGAATCAAAGGCCTGGCTGCTGCTGCCTCCATCCTGCTGCTAGAGGTGGTCCACTAGGCCTCTTCTGTGAAGATACTCCATCACAAAGTACAGACGGTCCTGTTTCTACTACCTCGAAGAGTTTTATAATGTTTGTGTGCTCCACAATGGCAAAATGTCCAATTCCTTGGCAAAGGAAGAGTTGCTCCTCTGATCAGGAGCTTTTACTGCCACCATGGTGTCTGTGAGATGCGTGGCCAATTTGGCAAGGCCAAAGCCCTGCCTCACTGATGGTTCCCAAGCACCCAGTAGGAGCTCCTTGACTGAGGAAATGGCCTCCAGGCCCTGTGGAGAGCTGTCCTAACTACTCACATAGCCATCCTAGAGCACACCCTGAGTAGGCTGTCTGACCAAAATTCCAGGGTTTTCCTCTGCTGTGTTTGGCATAGCCCATGTAAACAGAGCCTGTGTCATTAAGAACCTACTCCTCATGTTCTTCCTTGGAAGGCATGAAAACCATGTCCTGTATGCACCAGGGGTTGAGGAGAAGGTATGTCCTCAGCCTTGTAGGTTGTGGCTTCTGCTCTTCACAATCAGGTCGTATCTGATCCTGATGGTGTTGGTGTACTGGTGAGAGCCCCAAGAGCCTCCTTTGCCAGGATTGCTAGTCAGGGGCATCTTCAGGTCAAGTTCCACCAGGGGGTGGAACTTCATTTGCTCATGGGAATCCAGAGCTTGACCACAATCAGGCACAGGTTAAATTTTCCATTTAGAAGGTATGAATAGGGCTTGTTTATGTCCAGTGTGTGACTTGGAACCACTTGACCCTAATATTTTGACCCTATCTAGAGAAGATAGCAACGATGTGAGAAGAATGCTACTGAAGTGCAACCTTTTCAGAATCATGGCTTAAAACTTGGTATACTTGCATGTGAAAAAGGAGACTGACCTGGGGGCTGGGGAAGAAACCGATTCAGGTTTTACTCTGTGGAAGTTCTTTTCTCTTTGTAGTTGGGGTTGCCAAATGAATCCAGCTTGTGTCTGGCACATGTTCAATCTTCAGTACCTTGTATCTTCTGTGGAAATAGGCACGTTTCTTTTGTTTCCAGAGGCTCTGCAAAGTGACTCTGTGAATGAGTGCTGTGTGCACATCTCTTAGGCTGCTATGTATCTGTGTCCAAATTTCCCCAGCTCTAGTGCTGGGGTAGCATGCCAAGTCTAGGGTGGGTGCTGCTGGACTGGTAGATGAGTCCTTGAAGTGCTTTGTCTTGGCCTTCCCACCTTGTTGCTCAATTTAGCCTGTGATTTGGGACCCTGCCTGGCATCTGTTAATAGCCCCTGCAAATTTCTCTTGGTCTCACTTCTAGTCATGAGCATGTTGTTCAGACTGACATCAATGTCTCTTTCATAAGTGACTTGTATATCCAGCAGTTTTCTTCCCACTGTCTTAAGTTGTCTTTTGAGCCCAACTATAACTTTGGAAATTCATTGAACTATGCCTTGAACTTCCATTCCTTAAACATTTTTCCTTTTTTAAAATATATTTTTATTGTAAAGATACTGTACAGAGGGGTTACAGTTACATGAGCAAGGGAATGGGTCCATTTCCAATGGAGCATTGTTACCCCTCCTTGTTTTTCCCCTACCATCCCTTTCCTCTCCCCAACTCCTTCCCCCCACCACAAATTTATAAAGGTTGTTTTCAACATGGTGTCCTGAACATCTTATTGTTACAATGGGTCATCTTACATCCTTGTTTCAGCATTTTATTATTTCCCTTCCCCTCACCAAATTAGAAAAATGTATATACAAGTTCAGGACACTGTAATCAGTGACAACAGGGGTTGTCCCATGGGGGAAGAGCATACAAAGAAACCAAATTAAATCACATAGTACATCATAAACATTCTAAAGAAACCAACAAGCTAAGATCTTTCCCTTTAGCTCTTTGAGTTTTAATAGAAACTTGCCTTTGAAACACTGCAAAGTGAATAATGAGAGACAAAACCATTATCTTGCTCCATTGACTGAAGTCTCACCATCGATTGAGGTGGTATTGAGAGATGCTGCTAGAACAAGAGAAGAAATTCCAAAGCCATTCTCCTGCATTGCTAACAGGTGTCTATGTGCTTCTCCTTTTACAAACACTTTGTGGTCCTTGGTGTTATGTTCCCTAACATCCATGTGGTTCTTGAACTGATTCACACTTTCTCCCATGGGCTGTTCAGGAATTGAAAAACCTATTAGTTTCTGATTACCTTGTAAGGAGCAGGTAATTCTTCATGTGTACACATTGAATTCTCCTCAGCTAGCTTCTCACACAGGTGGATGATGTGAATAGAACTCTTGAGCTTTACTCTTAGAGACATGAAGACTTATAGCTGCTCCTGGAGATGTGTCTTTTGCTTTTGATACCTCTGACGCCAAATGAACATTTTTGTCCCCTAATGTCTAGAATATGGATCAATCAACCTAAGTACCTTCCTGTAGGGCAGGAAGATTCAGTGGTTTCCAAAGGTCCATGCAGTGGACTCTTCTACAGTATGGATGTGCTTGTCCTAGGAGGCTCTGTGGGGCAAAAGTGTGAACTACTGGAATCATCTGTGGCATGGAAATATCTGTTGGTCTTGTTGTCAAGATCCATGACACATTGAGAATTGTCCTTGAAGTATGAGGGGGCTGGGGTCAGAAATTCTTGACATGAGGGAAATGTGGAGATGGTTCAGAGCTATGGATCAGAAAGAGCTAGCTGTTGAGTAGGAGCACAGACAGAAATGTTGGGCTCCTCAAAACCACAGGGCTCTGTGCCAACTTAGACCCTCAACTTGTTTTTGTCTGGTATGGAGAAAAGTGAGTTTGCCCTCTCCTGTGGCCGCTGATTGTTGGTATTAACAGGGAGTAACCCGGAGACATTTCACATCTTATTGATGCTGGTAATAATGTGGCTCTGACTCTGGTCATTTCTTAACTGGTGATATTATTTAGTAAAGAGGTTATTTAGCACTATGGAATGCTTTTTAGGAAGGGTTCTCATTTAATTGATAGAAAAATAACCATCACCTTTAGTGTATTTTGGTAATGCATCATTGGTGGCATGTATGCCTAGACATTTCCAATAAAAAATGCTGTTATTCAGCGAGTGTACACCAGAGCCGTGGTGTGTATGTTACAGCATGATTACTGCTTTCCCTTTTCCCTCTTCAAGTTCCCAAGGGAGAAATCATTATGAAGACTGTCTACTCAGTATAAGAGACATGTTGCAGATTCATTTGCAAGTGCCCTGAGGCTTGGATTGAAACAAGAATCTTGGACTGACCTTGCTGTAGTGTGAGCACCAGCTGAAAGGGCCCAATAAAACACATTTAGGCTATTGTCTGGTGAGGAGAGCAGATGTGCAACACTGCTCTCACTTACACAGATATGGCAGTCCTAATTTGCTTAGATGACAATGTGCATTTACTACCCCTGGCAGCCTTCTATATTTCTTGGCTTGATGTCCCCTGTCTCAGGCTGCATCATCAAGTTCTCCTTCCCTGTTTCCATTTCTCAATTTAATTGCCTTTGTGATGACTTCACCTGCAGTGAATGGGAGACACTGTGTACATGTTACAGCTGGGTTTTTTTTTTTTAGCACATTCGGTCCTCTTATTCTGAGGTTCACTCTTGCTGTGTCACCTAACATGTATAAATTAAAAGATGGCTATCTCCCTGGGACATGATCTGCATACAGCATTTGGATATGTTATTTGCAAGTGAATGAGGATCTCCATGGAGATGTAAAACTTGGACTGCAGAGGGTGGTAGTGAGCTGGCCAGTTGCAGAGATGCCTTTGGCTCATTCCTACTGGGGGCTGGGGAAAACCATGAACATCTACAGGTTCTTGTAAATGTACAAAGTCTGGCCATTTACCCCAACTCATTTGGGTTCTGTTTAGTTTCTCCTCTTGTCCCAAGGTCTCAGAACCACAGCAGTGCTGAGATATGGGTTTTTTTTTTAAAGGGGTGAGACTATTCTGAGAGTGGCCTTCCATTAAAAATCAAACTGATACGGTTTCTTTACACAATGAAGACTGTGCTTAGCATGCTGCAGCAAACAAACAAACTCCCTGTTTTTCCCTCCTGTAATAGCAATTTCCCTCTATGGGAAGAAATTACTTTATCTTGTCAGTCTTGTCATCGCTAACTCGCTCATGAAAATTTTTCAGGACAAATATACACAGTATTCATTATATCCACATAGTGTTAAAAAGCTTATGCTTTTTCTCACCAGTAACTCCAGGTGACAAAGCTGTGAAATTGGCATGCCCCCAAATCTCTTGCTATGTTCTATGTTGTAACATGATAAATATTGCAGAAGAAATTTACAGCTGTCATTCCTTGGTTGGTCATAATGGAGGTTAGAGCCTGTGCTTTTCTATGGTCAACATTGCTTTGCATTGACATATGCCTGCCTTTATGATGTGGGATAAACATGGAAGATAGTTAATGTTCACTCATTCAGCTATCCTCCTGCTGTATGTGAATCTCTAGGAACAGCCTGCAGCTCTAGTGAATCTTTGGTTGGGAAGACTTCATGCTTTTCCCCAATGTTTTGTACTTTCCTAGAGACAAAGGCTCCCATTATATTGTATCCCATTTAACACTGTGAAAGCTGAACCAAACACTCGGTGCCTATTAGCCCTTCCCTTTCCAACTGCCTGGATGTCTTCATCTGGATGCCTGAGGGACAAGACCTTCTGATTTGTAGTGGAAGCTGCTGCCATAAGTGTGGCATTGGTATTGTTGCCACGTGTGTGGGTTCCTCTTCATCTCTGCTGCTGCTGCTGTGTTCACAGAGGTCAGACGCTGATGTCCTACCACCCAATGCTCTTGTTCAGTAGATGTTATTTCTGTAGGCCTGGACCACCACGGTTCTTCCCTTGAGGGTCCCACATACAATGTGATTCTCAGATCACAGGGTTCTTCTTTTCCATTGCTTCCCTTTGCTGTGATGGAATACTGAAAATAAGGACCAAGTATTCAGTGTTGTATGTAGATCAACCTTCCTGATCCATCTGTGCACTGACAAGGTACTTTCCCCTGACATGAGCTTTACTCTATTCATGGTTGACTCCTGGGCACGGCACAGGTATGCCATCTGTATGTGTATGGAAACAGAGCAACTCAGGCTGACTGGAGCTCTGTAGCACTCTGAGGACATTTGTTCCCAATGGAAACTCCTTACTTGATGATGATCCATAGGGCTAGAACAAGAAAAGTGGTAGCAGTCACATTGCAGGTGACACATACTCAAATGCATTCCTGGCTGGTGTATCATTCTGTGCTATTTTGTCATTGAACTCAAGAAGAAAATCAGGAACTATCTCAAGTGTTAACCTTGCAGTTGTTCTTGAATTAAAGGTTAGAGTGGCAAATATTTTCAAAGTGTTCTTTGAGTATAAACACGTAGCATTCTGGAGAGATGTGCCTTTGTGAAGATTGAACTCAGACTTGAAGAAGACCATTTTCACCTTGATGTCTGGAATTGAGTCTGGGTCAAATAATTATTACATTGAATTCATAAGAATGGAATGGTATCTTAAAGATTTGGATATACTTTTATAAAGACGTAAATGTTGAGATGACTCCTAGACTCCCTATTGCTGCTGCTTATGATCTGCTTAACTGAGACCATCCAGGGAGCTGTGCTCTGGGCCTGACTGTGGGTATTAGAACTGTATGTGAAAGCATAGGGAAGATCCTTTCCTGAGTCTCCTGTATGATTACAATTTGCCCATATTTGTGAGGATATCAACACTCTACATCTTATTTTCTCTTAGTTGATGATCGTCTGCCTTGAGTAAAGGTTCAGGTTTCATGAAGACTTTGCATTTTCCATGAGTACTTTTTGTGTCCTGTGGTCTCTTGTTCGGAGGGTACATAGTCATGGTTTGGCACAACTGAGAAATATTTCAAGATCAGAAATGTTGTCCAGAGTGACAGTCACAGCAGTTGAATGTCGCTGCTCCTTGAGATTTCTTGACCCAAATACAAATATCCCCATACAGGGGTGAGATGGGACCATGTTTGTCATACACAATGCTGGGTAGCCAGGGCCATTAAAATGAGCAGATCCTATGGCCCAAACACCTGAACAAGAGATTTTCTGGTATAAAAGGGAAACTTGTTCATACCTTCCAAACATTGGCCCCTTTCTGGTTGATCGTTGGAGACTTCCAAAGTAATCACTGAAAATAGTTTTTCTATTTCTGTTTCTGCTGCAGAAAGCTTTACTTCCGTTGGTCCAAGGCTTGGAAAGGTCTCCAGGGTGGTGAGTTTGGAAGTTTTCTCATGGCTAAAGGAAGAAACTCAGGTGGAAACCCTGATGTCAGGTGAGGTAGAGATGGCCCTGAAATCCAGGCTTTTCCAGTCATGTTTGAGGATAAGATGTTTGAAGAGATACTCAACCAGCCCAGCCTCAGTGGCCACCAGCCTATGAAGACTAGTTAAGTGGTCACTCATTTTTCTTTTATTGTGAAAATACTGTACACAGGGGTTACAATTACATGGGCAAGATAATGAGTACATTTCTTATCAAGCATTGTAGCCTCCTCCTTTGTTTCCCCTTCCCATCTCTTCCCATACTCCCACTGCCCCCCACCCATCACCCTACTCCCGGTCACTCATTTTCTTGTTGAGCTTCAACTATTCATATAGGAAGTGGTTCTTCTCCAAGAAATCACAGAGATGGAGGTCTGTGAGCAGAACCCAAGGCATAAAGATTCAAAATGATGTTGGTTCTGGTTCTTCTCCAGTGCCAGGGCAGCTTCGAGGAATTCCATGGTTTTACAACACTCACCTTGAGAAGGCTTCTGCACATCTTAGAAAAGCTCTGGTTCTGCATCTTCAAGAGGCGCTGGGCGCCTTTGCGCTTTTCCTTTGCCAACTCCAGAAGTGACCCATGCTGTCCAGAGCCACATCATCATGCTTAAAATAGTAGCACAGTATGTGTAGGAGGCCCGCAAATGCAATTTGACCACTTGATTGACCACAGCCTCCACCTCAGTGGAATAACTCTGATGGATTTGTGAGGTCATGGCTACTCATCAATACAGAGCTAACCACAAAACAAAAAAATGGCATTGGTGGTCTTGGAAGCAAGAGGGTGAGAAGAAAAGGGTCAGAGGTTGTGAGTGGAGAAGAGATTTGAAGGAGTTGATGATGGAAAAGAGGAGTCCCCGGGCCAGTTCTGTCCAAGCACTATTGACACGATTGAAACAAGACAGAGATCGTGGGACTGGCATATACAAAGGCTCAGTTTTTCTATTCTTGTCATCTATATCTTGAAAGCGATTCACATCTTGAACTCTACACACATTAAATTAGTGATGATTCATTTTTCTAAAAATACACATGCGCGCGCGCGCACACACACACACACACATGCACACACACACAGGCCCCATTATCTTGCACAAATCCTTGGAAATGGGGCTGTTACTATTAAATATATAAAGTGCTTCAACTGAAGTTACAGATAGTGTAAGCAAGATGCATATATTCTCCATGGCAAGAAAAAGTTGCCAAGTTGGTACAGTAGTTACCTGTTTGACATGCTTAAAAATTGATCTCAAATGTGTAATGATAGTTAAGGTCAGTTGATCTTACTGTGCAATCTTTCCTTTTATTTAATGAGGCCTGTAGTGATTAGATGCAAGTAAAGGACCCCCTCCCCCATTTTCCGGCTCATGACATCTCCTCAGATAGCTGACCCTAAGCTCAGACACAAAGGCTACCATATGAGCAGTCAGATTTAGGCAACTTGTAATCTAGTGGCCTGCGTGAGTCACACACAAGCCATGGTTGAGTAAAACCTTCAGAAATCCTGAGAAAATGCTTCTTTTCAACATACCTATTCGGTCAATTGTTCTGAGAGTGGGTGTGGGCTGCCATGTGGGCCTTTAAGGAAATTACTTTGGGCAGAGGGAAGGTATTATCTGTCTGACTAGAGCAATCGCACTTCCATCTTAAACCAGTTCTTCCAGGACTTTCCATCTAAACAGAGGGCCAGAGAGCTGCATTTTCTAGAAAGCTGTGGGAACAGTTTCAGAAGCTTAGTCTGTGTGTGAGGCAAACTGTCAGCCCTTGCAGCTCTTCTGAGCAATTCATGCTGGGCATTTGTTTCTATGAGACTCTGAGACACACTGTGTCAGAAGCAATGCACTTGTTCCCATTGTTAAGGTGCTGTTCTGCTATAGGGCATGTGGGATGACCCTGTATTATCTGGCTTATACTTGATGCCTGATTTGGGGAGCACCACACCTGTTGTCAGTCTGCTCATCTGGTGAACCAAGATCCCCCTATAAACCATAATGCTTACCTTGGTATTTTAGGGAGTGCTTTACTGCCCAGGATCCTACTCTATCTCTTCAGTACTGACTGAGACAATATTGCCTTGTTGGCTTCATCCCATGAGGAATCTACTGTGTAGCATATGAACAATGTTACAATCCCATTTGAGGCTTGATGGCTGTACGTTCCAAATACCTTCTTCAGTTAGGAATAACTTACAATGCTCCCCCTTTCCCCACTGAAATGTGTAGAGGTTGTCAAAGTAAATTATCTCTGCCAAAGGAAGCATTTGTAAGTAGATGAGGTGCATGTATTTTTAAAGTTCTGAGATTGATGTGATATAAGAGAAAGTGAGATATTCCTGGAATTCATAGAAGCCAACATGTGTCCACTGGATCAGAGGAAGCCTCATCCCTCAACCGGGACACTCTAGCAAAGTGTTTCATGTAGGAATGTTGGAAAGAATGGAAGAGTAGATTTCACCCTTGCCCCTCATTCCTGATTCTGGAAACATGATGAGCCAGTTGGCAAAGGGAACCGGTTGTCAAAGAGCTAGAGTCTCTGTCCTGGGACCTCAATTCACAAGTCTTAGAGGCTCCGTGTCATAGGAGAGAAAAGAATGTGGTAGCTGTGTTTCAGACGCACACTAGACGGATGGCTCTGCTGTGCATCAGCCTTCTCTGAGTAAGTATGAGCCTCATTGGGCAGCTCTAAGCACACAGACTCAGATCTCCTGGGGATGAGAAACTAACAGTCTTCTGTGTTCAGATAATTCTTAGGAAAAGCGTCACATCCTTTCATTTTAGAAGTTTACCTCAAGGAAAGTTGGAGCCCTTTCAGAAATAATCAGAGTTTGGGATGATTGAGTGTATCCTGTTGGTTTCCCAAATTATTCTTCTTGCTCAGAACAGGGCTAGATTGTCTGCTTCCCTGAGGAGTGCAACCACAGTATTTCATGTTGTCAGAGCTATCTTGTGATAGGCTCTGGTTGGTGAAGTTGCCTTTTTTTGGCGGGGGGGTTCCTTAGTGATTTTACTGATCCTCAAAGTTACTATTCAAGAGAGGGGGGCTTTGTGTAGTTTATTGTTGTCATTACACTTTCACTGATTAGTTTTTACACATTAGTGTCTTGTGAGAATATTCATTTTGAAAGATTTTTGTTGGATTTTTTTCCCTAAGCCTGGAGATCAATTTAAGTGCCCCTCACAAAGGCAATGAAGAAGGTTGGTTTTATAAATGGCTCCAGGGAACTACAGGAATGATACCAAGAGCACAGGTTAGCTCTAGCTGATTATTTCAGCATCAGGACAGGTGCTGCCATCAATGGGGATTCTTTTTCTCCATTCCTATGCCCTGCAGAGTTGGTGCTTCCTCTTCCAGAGTAGGCTTTTAGCAGTCAGAAATCCCTATATCATGTCTGGATACCTGTGGCAAGACCTCCATTTCAGATTATCAGGAAGCTTTTAGTTTGTAAATGAAGCCTTTAGGGCTCAAGAGTGAGACCTCAGATCATTTACAAACTGTTTAAGGAGAGCATACATTTCCCTTTTTTCATTTGGCTACCTAAATAGGTTGCCTTCTGGGTGCACAATTGGGCCTTTTCAGCAGAAACCTTATTCCCCAATTGGCACAAGGTGATAAGAAGGTCATGTATGGCCTGCTGACCCTCCTCATGTGTCAGAGCTGCCAGGAACACATTATCAACATATTGTGATAGAGTAGTCCCAGGGTATAATGGGCTAAAATTTAAAAGGGCTTGGCTCCAGGCCTCTTCAAATAAGGTGAGGAGTTTTTAAAACCATGTGGCAACCTGGTCCAAGTCAGTTGTCCAGATAATCCCCCTTCTGGGTCTGTCCAAGGCAAATATGACTCCGCTTACTTGGCAAATGGCAGGCTGAAGAAAGCATCCTTTAAAGGCAACACACTGTAAATATGTTGTTCTGGAGGTAACACACTGAAGAGTATAAGGGTTAGGTACCCTAGGGTAGATGGTCTCCACCTGCTTGTTTACTTCTCTCAAATCCTGCACAAGTCTACGTTCATTGGTGCCTGGTTTATGCACAGGTAGAAGAGTTGGATTTCCAGGCAAGTGGCATGGGACAAGAATTCCACTTTTTTCCCATGTATTTAATGTGAAGTGCAATCGCCTTCTTTGCCTCTGCTGATATAGGGTATTGTCTCACTCTGACTGGCTGTGACTGACTGGTTGATTGGACCATAGTGGGCAGCCCAGGTGGGTTAGTCTCTGCCCCAAACCCCACGAACCTTGTTTTGGAAGTAAGTCAGTAAAAATTGAGGCTCCTCTTTTTCTGGGGGAAGCAACATGTATTCATTTCCTGGGGTACAAATTACCAGCAGACTAACTGGGCACCTTCCCCTAATGATAATTTCACATAATAAATTTTGGCTTTTAATATTTTCAATAAGTCTCATCCCAGAAGTGGATAAGTACAGTCTGGAATGATGAGAAAGGTTTGAATAATGGTTCTTTTTCCTAGATGAGTTATTCTAGCCAGAGACGATGGATAGGATTCAGTCTTTCCAGTGGCCCCGTCCACATTTAGTCTTCGTTTAGTTATTGGTCTTTCTGGTTTTTACAGTACTGAATAGGCAGCTGCAGTATCCGTGGGGAATTTTTTCTTTTTGCCCCCTATTTGCAATGTTACCATGAGCTCTGGGGATGGGGATGGGACTGTGAGGACAGAGCCCGGGCCTGTCATTCTACATCCTCTTCCAGTTTAGAGTCTGAGCCTCCTCCTTTCTCCTCTTTGGACATTCCTTTTTTTCAATGTCTGTTCTGCTTGCAATAAGCACCTTGGACTAGTCCTAGTGGTTTCCTACAGCCATTTGCAAATGAGTTAAGCTGTTGCTGGGGGTTTCTTGATCTCTGTTCTCATGCTACTAAGCCAGCTTTTTAAACTTTTCCTTCAGGGTATCTCTATTTTCAAATACCACCTGGGTGACCACTACTACATCAGATAACCTTTCCCTCAAAACCTTCTAACCTTTGAAGCTTTTTTCTAATATCTAAGTCTGACTGGGTAATGAAGGCCATATTTATGGCTCTTCAATTCTCTGGGGCCTCAGTATCTATAGGTGTATAGGTCCTATGGGCCTCCAAGAGATGTTAAAAGCGTCATGGGACTCACTAGGGAGCTGTACAATCTTTCTCACCTTAGATAAACTAGTTGGCTTCCTAGCTGCTGCCTGTATCCCTGCTAAGAGTCTGGAGATAATTGGTAAGCACCTCCCTATCTTAATCTCTATTGTAGTGGGCCAGTCCGGGGAAAGACTCATTCCAGATGGACTTGGTCATCAGTGGGAGCCATGTGTTCCAAGGACTGCTTTCAAGGCACTGTGCCAGATGCACTCCCTTTCTTCCAAGCACCTGTAGGAGTTGCTGGCAATTGTCTGGAGTGGGCTGGTACGTGAAGAATACTGTCTCCAATAATGAGATGAGCACCTGGGGTTTTCCAGAAAAGGAGAGATTTTGTTGTTTCCAGTACTATAAGTCAGGAGTTGTAAGGGGAATGTACATTAGAAAGGGGGTCTGCCCAGTCTTCCTCAGGGTTAGCACTTGTCTCAGGTATAGTAAGAGGGATGTGGTCTGGTCTTGGGGCAAACCCTCAAACTAGTACAAGGAACCACTTTTGGTATGGGAGGGACATAATATCAGATTTGCAGATGGCACAGAATAAGGGGATAAGTACATCAGTAGGTCTTCTTCTAGGGACCCTATTACACTTGGGAAGAAAATTTTTCAGTTATACTTAGAACTTTATAGATAGAACTTGAGTTGAACTCCTTTTAGGATATTGTTTTAAATACTCCTGGAAAACAGGAATTAGGGGAGGAGTATACAGAACACAGATAAAACAAAACACATACAGAAAAGTACCCACGGGCACTGAACTCACATGGGAAGTCCCAGATGACCTTCCAAGGAAGTCCTAGGAAGCCTGCACATGTCTCCTCCTGGCCTCAGATTCAGGAGAGTGCTGCATCCAACCATCTGAGTCTCCCCAACACCAAATAACTCCTATCCACATTGATCTGTGGGAAACAGACCCTCAAGGGAAGCTCAGGGGACCACAGGGATGAGAAATGTCTCTCAGAGGCCATCCCAGAGGGCTGAGGCACTCACCTACAAGGGAATTTCCTTGGGGCCTGATGCCATCCACATGTATTATCTCGCTGCTGGCAGTTTATTAAGCAGTCAGATTAACTGCCTATTGAAACGACTTTTCCTTTAATGATATTATTCTTACTAATAGCTCTTGTTTATTGAACCTTATGTAAAAATCTGGTCACCTAGGTGCTGGGAAACACTGAGAATCAAGATGGATATGTTCTTCATCCTATATTAAGGGAGGAGGGATTCTAAATTACCTGAAAGATTATCTCTCCATCTTTCTCAGATCAAAATGGACTTTTTTCATCCCATATCAAGAGAGGAGGGGATCTAAATTACCTGAAAGACATATTTCTTGGTCCCAAATTGATGGTGGTAGTAGGACTGGGAGTGTCTTTAGAGGGGGGTAGAAGATTGGGTGTTTACTCCAAGACTTCACCCCTTGTGAGCCATATCTCCCAGAGGGAACTCCTGAAATGCTCTTTTATCTGTGTTTGGCTCAGAGGTCTGACCAGTGTGGTAGGAAGAATCCAGGGAAAGATGGAAGACATCTTAACCTGAGTTCTGTCCAAATCATTCCAATCAGTTGGTGTCCCCCAAGAGGCATGGGCGGGCTTCTGGGTCTAGCTGAGGGCTTGTACATGAGGACACAGTACCTTTTGTGCCCATTAGGCATGAACCCGGGCACAGTAGGATGTTGTTAGGATCCTGTGCTAGGAAGTTTAGGCAGGCTTCTGGGGCTGGATGGCATTGAGACTTCCCTCACTACCTTCTTTACCTGGGTAAGGGCGTCCTACAAGGTAAACCACAGATAGATTTTTGGAGTCAGCCAGGGGCCGACCACAGGCACTTTGGTTGTGGACATTTCACATTTGGGTGACTGAGATGGCTTTTAAGGCTGTCTGGTCTGGGTGCAAACCTTGATGCTGTGCGCAGTGGCTTCTCAAACAGGTGCACAAGCAGGCTTTTGGGTCCAACTGGATGTAGACCTCCACCCCACCACACATACTGTTGGAGGTTGAGCTGTCCTACTGAGAGGTATGAGGAGAGACTTGGGTAGGTGCTGCCCCTGGTGCTGTGGTTTTCTCTTTTGTGGATGCACTGATGGGCAAGACTGTATATAGACCCCCCCCAGTGGGACCCTGGCAGTGTCACACATGGAAATGCACATGTGGACTTTTAGAGGTGCCCTCTCTGTGGTGTTTGTATCCTCACAAGCGTGATAGACCAGCAGTGGCTTTTGAGAATTTAAGTGATCTGCCAAGACCTTCCTGGGGTTAGGGCATCCTCTGCCAACAGTGCCTGGGTTCAAAGCTGGCCTTTCACTCAGTGGCTGAGTTTGGGGTTGGAACTCTGCCCCCAGCTTGGTCTCTCATTCCAGGGAGCACTGATTAGAGGCTTGCTTTTCCCTTGGCGCTGTGGCCTGAGCTCAGTGTGGAGACTGGTTTGGAGCACTGCCTGTCTGTTCTGCTCTGGATCTGTTCCTGAGGAGATCAGTTCTGCATTGGAGGTGGTCTTGGCTGGAAGCCTTATTCCCACCCTTTGTCCCAGGCCAGCAGGAGGGTCAATCCTCAGGTGTGGGCCTGGACTGGTGTGGTCCCTGAATAGGAGTCCCAGGCTTTGTCTTTGGTCTGGGTTCACTCTTGCCCAATCTTGGCCAGATGCTGAATTCTCGCTTGCCTCGTATGGGCCGAGACCGATGCCTTCTCTGAGTGCTGATTGCTAAACTGTGCCCATTGTCCCCCACTCTCCAAAGTGCAAGTTCCTGACAGCCTGCCACCAACACAGTATGTACTTTACCTCCTTCGGAGATCTATGCGGTCTTTGAGATCAGAGCTCAAATTTTGTCTGTTTCTGCTCCCTCCCCAACTTTCCAAATGTTAGGTCTATCAGGGAGAACAACCAACTTCTTCAGCAGAGCTCACAGGGTCTTAGGACTGACGTGACACATGAATCCACTCCTGAGTCACAGGTGCTTGAGCTGATTGATGCAGGGACACTGGGACAAATACCTCAGGTCTGCTACCTTCAGTGGGCAATGTCTCAAAGACAGAGTCATCAAGGCCGTCAGGTTCCTGAGAATCTCCTGTAGTTTTCCAAAAAAGAAAACGTCATGCATATAAAGTTGTAGGAGAATTTTTGGTTGCAGCATTTGGGTGAAGTATGTGTAGAAGTTCTTGAACCAGAAAGTATAACTTTCCATATTGATCTTCAAGAATGAGAGGATATGAAGGTTCTTCATCTGGCCCAGATCGGGAATCATATTTTCCTTTGTTTTTTCATTCCACAAACCATCTACAACCAGGTCCTGGATGGATTGCAGATGAAGTGCAAGCAGAATGGTTTGTATTCTGTAGATGGGGCATGCTATAATCTTCAGCTGTGTTTCTGATTGAACAGACAGAGCTTTGGAATCTCCCTATCTCTAGTCTGCCATCATGGATCCACTCTCAATTCAGATCATTCTAATCAGATGCATTCGTTGTGGGAGGAGATTTCCTTTAGCTTGTGAGAAAACCTACCTGAAGCTGTTTCCTCAAGACTATGAGCATCTGGAGGACTCCATAAGTCCTAGATGTACTAGAAATGGCAAAGTGATGTCATCTTGTTTTGTTTCCTCTTTTGATGTCATAAGGAGGATGCAAAGTGTTTTTTCCCTGGCAGTTGCCTTTAGCTACCTTTTAGTTGGCGGTATAAGTAAGCAAGAGGCTGGTCAAAGCAAGACTCTCATGAGAATAAAGTTTTCTCTCACTGTATAAGTTATTTAGTACACACTTCATCAAAACCTTAATCACTCATACATTGGCAAGTTAGCACTAGTGATGAGTTTTTGTACTTGTCACGTACATTGAATGTACAGTCATATATGGTAAACTCCTGTTCACAAAAGTGCCACAGAAAAGCAATTCTATTGGTGTTAACTTTGATGGGACCATGTCAATTTCCCATGAATTGGCTTATACAAAGTCAGCATCCCTGCTTTGCTAATGGGGGTCTGGTAGTGTCTTAGTTATGAGGAAGAGTGAAGTGATTCTGCCCTTTACAAAGTATACCAAGAATGATGATAAAATTAATGTCCCTTAGATAAGGGAGTGATGGGGCTGGGAGGCATGGGTGACAGTGTTGAAAGGGTGACATTGATCAAGATGGACTGTAGTCCTAGACTACACTGGTGAATGGAGGCTCCTTTGTAAACTACTTAGAGGTAAGAAAATATTCCAAAACACTGACCACCTAGGAAAGTCTAAACACAAGACTGAGTGTTCAAGTTGCTGTTATCTTTCAAGGATTATCCACTGTGGAAGAATATCCTAGAAGAAAACTGTTTTTCAAAGCTTTGACCCATGTTTGAAGGGAGAAGGTGGTCCTCAAAATGGAAAATGCCACCCTTAAGTTACCAGTGTGGGATTTTTTCAATTGCTAAGTCTATGTTGGTCAGAGAACTTACTGTAAAGTGCTCATGATGTATGGTCATTAGATAACTTCCACAGAGGTGGAGGGAAGGTGGCTTCCCATTCAACTGAGAATGGGTGAGACACGCCATTCTTACATGTATGAGACCATTGTTTTAGTCTTGCGGTTCTCAAGTTTTAGCTTCAATGTCTCCTTTAATTAGAAAATGGAAGTTGATGTCAAGCTCAGGGAAGAAAGTCAATAGAAGCTTAATAAAGCAAATTTTGTGGAGTAGATGCAATGTTTCGTGTCCCATAGTTGCTTATTGGGAGTTTTATTCATTATAGCCTCTTTTAACCATAAGTGATGGAAACTGAAAAATATAGTGTTATGGTTCCTGTATTCTATACACTTGGGCAGGGAGAGAGATAACTCTTGGATGTTAACCTGGGTCAGTCTTGGAACTTCCATGCATAGGAATTGGAGAGAGGACAGCAAGTCCCTATAACATGGTATACTGTGCTGCTCAGAACCAAGTCTGAAGCTAAATAATGGAGTAAATAGTTGAAGCTGGAGCAGTGTGGCCAATGAGACATCAAATGTATCTGGCTTATTTGGAAGAACTACTCCATGTATATATCAGACAATAAGCCTGCTTGGGTTTAACTCTTCAGGAAGCAGTTGTAGATATGAGTAACTGTTGTTATTCTCTCTAGGGCATATGATGAATTGCTTCCTTTCAGAGTCTTAGCGCTGGTCCATCTGATTAAAGTCCACCTGGGAGAAATGGCCCCTTCCCTTGGTTCTCTCCATTGGTACAATCTACAGGTCTCTGCCTAGCACCTGTAATGCAGGCACCTGGCATGCCTATGGGCAGTGGGAGGTCTCCCAGGCTCTGAGGTCATTTCCTCATCCTCTGTGTCACTTCTGTCTCCTCTGTGTCCAACCCTTCCCCCTCCTTCTCCTGTATGATCTGTCTCCTGACAGAAGCTCTCTTTCTCTGCTCACCTCCATCTTCAGTGGCAGGTGGTTTGATCTCTCTCTTGATAAACACTCTCTGCCTTAACTTTGTGGAGTTTCCTTTCTGCATCCCTTACACATCTAAATGAAGCATAAGAAAATTTCGCTTAAATGTTTCTGCTGAGGTCTTAGGTCTTGGTTGGAGGCACTAGTACAGACCAGAGAAGGTATTTGATTTCAATTCGTTTTCCAATATTTTTTTCATTTAATCAAATTCCAGTATTGTGTGAGTCCTGACCAGAAATATCCCTTGTAGGCAGTATGGCCATTGTCACTAAGTGATGAAATTTCTACACAAGTATCATTCATTGGAGGACCATTCCCTGGGCACTGTCTTAGAATTCTTCAAAGGCTTGCTCCTTTCACCTGATTAGTTGTCACCAGTACTCCATGTGCTACACCTGTGCTGGAGACTTGTTGGCCAAGGTGACCTCTCTTACCTTGGACAGTAAGGGAGATCTAGGAGGGAGGATTAATATATTCTTGACACAAGTGAAGGTCCTGAGAGCATGAACATTCTCAGATCTCACCAAGCTGTGCACTGAAGAAGGTGACTTTAATTTCCTGTGGGCTGAATTTTAAGTCAAGGGTACAAGTGAGAATGACAGAGGCAGGCTAGGGTGAAGCATAGCATTGTATGCTGCTCTAAGGAAGCTCAAATCACTGTACTTTAGAGGATTTCTCATTTCTTCTTCCTTGGTATCTGTATATTCACAAATCTGCCTTTCTCTGTGACCCATCAATGACCAGACACAATGAACAGGCTTTAGAAATTGTCTTTTCAATTGTCAAATCTCTGGAACTATGGATCCTTTTCTGTACTCTTAGGCAAGTCTGCACTTTCACTAGGGACTGTTCTGAGAGAAGGGAGCACATAGACCTATCTTGGGCTCCTGCTTCTACTGGTTCATAGGCCCCCAGTACCTTTTGAGTTTCCCTGGCACCACCATTCTTGTATTCCCGCCACAGTGAAACGGAAATGATGCCTATTGGGTCACAGGCACAAGACTGAGCTAGTGAGAGGATGGGTACCATATCTTAGAAGCTGGGTGGACAAAGTCCTTCATAGTTCCTTGCCCATAGTGTCCTTGTATGTTGCCTGATGTCTCTCCTGAAGCTAGAGTGAAAAAAAGCATGCAAGGTTGAGTTACAAAATTTCAATACTTGGTAGTGCAGGTGTGTGCTGGTCAGTTGGATCCCTATGAGTTTTGGGGTCCTAATTCTTGTGATTCTCCTGCCTCAACCTCCTCCTTGGTTGGTGGTGTGGGGCAGCAATGACAAGCTTAGATCATAATCTCAGCATCAAGAGATTTTAGACATTGGCCAATAGTGATCTTTTGGATACTTTTTGCCCATGGAAAAAGCAAAACAGATTCTT
Organism: Dipodomys ordii; assembly: GCF_000151885.1. NCBI lineage: Eukaryota > Metazoa > Chordata > Mammalia > Rodentia > Heteromyidae > Dipodomys > Dipodomys ordii. Next base: position 69,631 of record NW_012286429.1, read on the forward strand.
GTCGCATCTTCTTGCAGCTAGGATGACTACAGAGCATTAGAATCTCATTAAGGGCCTCCTCTAAAATGTGAAATATCTGTAGCTCATGTAGTCTCTAATCTTCCTGTGTCTTTAAGAGAATAAGGATGCATTCAAGAAGTCTTGGCCAATCCAGACGATCTTACAGAGGAATGAGGAATACTAGTTTGTGAAACTATATTTTAATATTTCTGATAACTTGACTGTGATTGGTATTTTACTACTTTAGTAGTTGGAATCTACTAAAAGAGTTAGATGGGCCCACAGACTCCTTTGCAAGAGGATGTTTATTGAAAAATTTCATTCCCTGTGAAAGAATTTATCTGCTCTGTATGTAAATTTTAACCCCTGCTACTTGATGACATCTATTGCCTATACTTTTGAAAGTTCAATGAACATGATCCAAGATGATTTTGCAATATCTTCAAGTATAATAAGTGATATCATGACTTGTTTTCTTTTTTATCAGACTTCACAGAGATGGAAGTATTATAAGGCTTCTATGTGACCAACATGAGTGACTTACAGCACCTATATAGGTAGAACCCAAACGTAGTGATATTCTATTGGTACTATAACAAAATAATCAAGTTAGGGGCTTAAAACAAGTTTATTTGGGGAGATAAAAGTCAGAAAGTTTATGAACCCTCGAGACACTTCTCTTCAGACACTTAGAAGTTGCTCATCTGCTCATCTACAAAAAAACTTTCACAAGTGCTAAGGAAACTAGGTGAGATATGGCATCACCTGGATGTAGCGGAAACCTAGTGAGAAGATAGTTTCACTTCTCATACCCCTTCACCAGCCCCACAGTACAGCTGTGGGAGGTGAATACTTCAGCAGAACCAAGTGCCAGAGGGCCACCAGGTAGCTATTGTGAGACCAAACCCATTGTCCCTAAGCACTCATAGGCCAATCCCCAGAACCCTATTCCTCAGGCCTGTACACCTGGACTGGTTCTCCAGGCTGGCCCTAGCAAATTCAGACTGGAGACCTACCCAATTTAAGGTCAACCTCTTGGGGACTGAGCCTGAAAAATAAGCCCACATTACTAGTAAATAGGACTCTCACCCAATCCCTAAACTCCAGGCTTGCCTAATGAATTTGGACTCTGGGGTTGCTCCAGTACCAGCCCTGGACCATCTGCAGTTGCCAGAATGGTCCCAGGTGCTCCAGACTTTGGGCTCAATTTAGTGTTCTTTCAGCCTCCACAATAGAGAACTGTCATATAAAGGGGCTCTATTAAGGTTAGCAGCATATATTTCAACACAGGACTCAAAGCCAGCAAAGCGCTGAATGCAAAAAGTGCCAGGCAAGAATGCTATACCTGGTAACGCTATCTTTCAGAAATGATGAAGAGAAAATGACTTAGATGAGAGCTGAGGCAGCAGAAATTGTAAGCATTTCTGTCTGTTTTGATGTGGACTGCTATAATGGATCTTTGGGCTATATCTTCTACCTGTGCATTCAGGCTAGTTCTTATGATCTGTCTGTCCTTATATTGGACTTCTCTTGTACTTCTCAATTAGACACCAAAGTGGATAGATGTTTGGAGTTGGCTTCTCCGGCTCTTTTGTCTTCATTCCAGCTACCATGGTCTTGATGGTGGCTGATCATGTGATATTTAGGCTATTATCAGAATGGAAATTGCATGTGCAGAGGGGCTGATGTCCAACAACACCATCATCATAGATGATGTTCATAGAACTTTCAGATATATAGGCATTAGATCTTCGTGTTTAGCCTGGCTAAGCACAACCTTGGTCTTTCACATTTCCCAGAGGTCTTGTCCTTATGTTCCAACTAGGAAGGCTATTGATTCCATCCTAGAACATCTATTCAAGTGGAGGCTTCTCATATGAAAAAAATGCATTTTGGTGACGGGGGGGCCCAGGTGTATATAGCTATTAGTGACGAACTATAAATTGTTGACTACCTTGTAAGCATTAATGGGATCTTGAGATATCTAGGTATTCTCTTCTATGTTTCCACACCCATAATCCCAGGTGATCTTCTGTGTCTTAACTTGACTACCACTGGGGTAGAGAAAGGCTGAGTGTAAAGGCTCTGTGTTAATGGCCGTCTTCAAGGCTATCCCACTGGTATATCCTACTTGTAAAATACAGAGATTTTTGATCTTCAAATGGAGTTGCCTCGAAGTCTTAGCATATATATGTCTACTTTTAGAGAACCAGCTGACTTTTCCTTTGGGGGTGGGGATGAAAGGAGAGATGAAGGAATGAAAAGATAGGAAAAGAAATACTGAAGCAAGACATTCTGTCATATTCTCCACTCAGTCCTCAACAAGGTAGGAGGCTCAGGTCCACCCCCTGCCCCGCCATCTTCTGTAATTGGGTAATTTCCTCCCAGGCTGCCTCTCAAAAAAGGAGGCACCATTCCCTTTTGGGTTCTCACCATCAGAATCTTCAGGCCCTTTAGGGTCCTAAGTATCTTCAATTCAAAATGTCAAAGGGATAACACTGCTGGTTGAAGTGGTAGAGCAATTACTTGTCTAGGCAGTATGAGAATTAGCACAAATATTTGTAGCAATAGAGGACGTCTTCTCTGAATCTCCTGATGGCAGCCATTGCTTAGTTTTGTGTGGGTGATTTTTGGATTTGACGGGGCAGCTGTTGAACTGCTGGCTCACTGGGGCTGACAGCTAGAGCAAGGGTTTCCAGGTCATCCAATCTGTTCCAATCCAATGCTGTTCAGGTGAAGATGAACAGGCCAGATGGACACTCACTGGCTTTGCTGACATGGTGTGCTTGGAAGTACAGTAATCCATTCAGCTATGGCATGACTGAGGTTGCTCTGTCTTGCCTCAATTCACTGTGTCTAAAATCATCACATTGCACTTCCTAGATTATATCCTAGCCAGTCAACTTCAGATGAGAGTGCATGGTTCCTGACCCAATCACTGACTAATTTTCTAACTGGATACTTGCTATGGTAGGTAAAATTCTAGAAGGCCTTTGTGATGTATCACTTGGTGTTAGGCCCTTGGTTGGTTTATGTTAATTAAACTAATTGTGTTTTATGTCAAGAGTGACAGAATTGTATAGATGTATTAGCATCTCGGATGGTTTAACTGGTCTCCAGAAGAATGTCTATAATGCAGCAGTTTAAAATGAACCAGAAACAGGGGAAACCATGGGACCTAGGTTTCTTTGGGTCTGGCTTACTTCACGTGATGTAATTTTTTTCCAAGTCTTTCCATTTCCTAAGAAGTGAGGTGGTGTCATTCTTTCTGATGGAGGCATAGAATTCATAGGTATTACATTTCTTGATCCATTTGTCTAGTGAGGGGCATCTGGGTTGGTTCCATAGCTTCGCAATGGTGAATGATGCTATAATATAGTTGTGCTGGTAGCTTTAGTATGGTCTTGTTTGTGATCATTGTTGTGCCCAGGTCACAGGACCCGCACCAAGAAGACCACTGAGAGTCAGACTTTACACCTGTTTTAAGGTTTTATTTAGATGGGCTACAGCTCGTGCCTCGTCCTACACTGCAACACAGCAGAGCCTAAGAGGAGAGCCCTGAGCTAAGGATTTGCAGGTCTTATAAAGGCTCACAACCATGTGTTTTACCACCCCGTTTTGCTCAGCTAGCTGATACAAGCAACAAATGGTCAGTGCCTAAAGTACTTTAACCCTTCAATCATTTGGGTAAATGCCCAAAAGTGGGATTGTTGGGTCATAGGGGAGCTCTATGTGGAGACTTTTGGGGAACCTCCATACTGCTTTTCAAAATGGTTGAACAAGTTTATATTCCTACCAATAATTCAGTAGGGCTTCCTTTTGGCCAAATCCCTTCTAGCATCTGTTGCTATTACTTTTCTTGCTTATAGCTATTCTAACAGGGGTCAAGTAGAATCTCAATGTTTTGATTTACTTTTCTAATTTGGGGAGGGGAAGGGACAAAACAAAATGCTTAAATAAGGATACAGGTTGACTCACTGTAACAACCAGATAAACAGGATGCTCTGTTGAAAACAACCTTTCCAACTTCCACGAGGGGCAGGGGAGTAGTTGTGGAGGTGGGAGGGAAGGGATAGTAAGGGAAAAACAAAGGAGGAGGCAACAATGCTCAATAGGAAATGTACTCATTATCTTACTCATGTAACTGTAACCGCTTTGTGTAGTATTTTCACAATAAAAACGTATTTAAAAAGAACCAAATATCCTCCCCAACATGGCTCTAAGTCTATTCAAGTTTTCTGTTCAAATAGTTCTCTTTCTTCAATTGAAGGTGTATAGCCTTATTGATGTCATAATACATTGACTGAAAATGATCTCACATTTGCCCTTACTCTCCACTGGAAACAAAGATTAAGGGGGAAACTGGAAATGTGGTCAAGAATTTTTCTTCAGTTTTTTTAAAGAAACATCTAATTCTAAACAATTTTTATAAATCTCAGGCTGAGTTGGTTCCAGGGTTCTGCCTGAGGGATAGAGGACTGAGAGGAATTTGGGAGTTCCTGCCATGTTATCCACCTTGGGGGCTGCAGCAACTGGGTTCTTCCTATGGTTCTTGGATTCTCAGTTTGGGTATGGTTTCTTGGCCTTTATTCTTGTCTTGTTGGCTTTCTATGTGTAGGACATCTTTAAGTATCTTTTGTAGGGCTGGTTTGGTGGAGATACATTGTTTCAGTTTTTCTTTGCTTTGGAAGGTTTTTATTTGACCTTCAGTTATGAAAGAGATTTTAGCTGGGTAGAGTATTCTTGATTGAGTTGTCTTTAGGGCATGGCATACATCATTCCAGGCTCTTCTTGCTTTAATTGTCTCTGCTGAGAAATCTGAGGTGATTCTAATTGGTTTCCCTTTATAGGTGATTGATCTTTTCCTTGTGACAGCTTTAAGGATCTGTTCCTTGTTCTGAATTGATCCTGTGCGGATTATAATGTGACGGTGGGTTGTCCTGTTCTGGTCTGGTCTATTTGGGGTTCTAAAAACTTCCTGTATCTGAATAGGCTTATCTTTTTGCATGTTTTGGAAGTTCTCTGCTAGGACCCTGTTAAACAAATTTCCTAGACATTACCTCTGTCTGCTCTAACATGTTTCATGAGCGTGGGCAGGCAGGTGGGCAGACGATGCTGACTGAGTTGGTGCAGGGCCATCAGCTCAGTCAGGACCACCCTCGCCTACTGAAGGGACTGACAGGTGAAATGCCTGACTGAGCCTCTGGGAACTTGAGGTTACAATGCTGTCAAGGTGAGTATACTGGATCAACTTGGGAAAACCTCCAAAGATCCTTCAGGAGAGAATGCAGGTTAGTTCCCAGAAATATCCTGGCTGACAAAGTGGATGTGTGTGCAGATAGGCTTTCCTAGCTGATATGGATTTCACAGTATCTCAGCCTCATTTCTGTGGGCCTTTATTCCATGAAACATTCCTTTCTGGAATGACAGGAAAGATGCTTGTTGGGGGTTAGCAGCTGTAACACATATGTGGCTCACATGATACAGTGCTAACCTTGAACAAAAGAAGCTCAGGCACAGTGCCCAGGCCCGAGTTCAGGCCCCATGACTGGCAAAAGAGAGAAAGGGATAAACAGAGAGGGTGGGGAGAGAGAGAAAGTGGGTTGGGGCTGTGTGAGGACCTAGGAGATGTGGACCTTGCTTTGTATGGCCTTGATTACTTGTTTATAGCTTATTCAAGTGTGTACTCCCAGATCCTTGGTGGAGAGGCTTGGCTTAGCATGAGTTTAGAATATGAATATTTTGCCTTTGAATGTGTTTTCTACTCATTTTTGCTTTCACACGAATTATGGGGATGTAATGAAAATATTGTCAGTATCTCAACATAGTCCTCCGAATCTGCATGCAGATTTCTATATTCAGCACTTCCACATATGTGGGGAAATCACCACTGAATTGCTTTCTCTAATTGCAGTGATACAGATTTTAGGACAGGGCTGAGATATAAGCAAAAATCTATGGGGATGGATGTTGCATTCACTGGTTTCTATACCCAGAGCCTATGGATTTCATACTAATTAGTGAATAGCATTGGATCCTACTCTGCATTTAATAGTACCTCCGGAAATTCTATCTTATTCTCTGATATAACAAAGCATTAATATTTAAATATATGGGTATATAACACTAATATATGCAAATGTAATTAATAGAAGTTGGAGATTTCTTGATAGATATATAGATATGTATTGTGGCTCTTTTCATTCAAAAAATTATATTATGAAAAGTCTATAGGAATCAACTTAGAGGGGTATAGACGGAGCCAGTAGAGGCTGTGCTTAAAGGAAAATGGACTCTACTGGCTTTAACCAAAGGTATAGTGGTAATAGGAACTCAAGAGAATTTTGACAAATGGTCAGATGAGATTGTATACATCATAGACACTTACAAGGATATCTTAGAAATGAGTGCTTATGTAAATGTCTGCTGAAGAGAATACTAATACTAAACTAGATCTCACACTAACCTTCCCAATGATACTCTCCTTCACACTCATTGCACATTTGGCTAGGGTTCAAACCAATCCTAGCCGATGAAGCATCATTTTAGAAGGAGTATAGAATACTCCCATTAGGTTCTGTTCCTGGGATATGCGAAGAACAGTTTGTTTGGGTTTAATGGCATCTTATTTTATATCTTTAATTATAAGTACAATGGAACAAAGGGCCATCATGTTCCATGTGGTGGCTGACTTAGTCTTACTCTCATCCACTGAACTCAGTATGGCTATACAGATCACCTGGCATGTTGGTCAGTTGTCTGTTTATGGTATGGCTGAGCTCACCCTAGAATCAAGCCATTGCCACAGGTCCCTGTGGGTCACCGATCTTTTGTTGTGTATCATTATAGTGATGACACCTATTTCAACTCTCATCGTCATAAGCCACCAACTGCCTCAACCAGTGCTCTTATTTTCACTGATACTTGAGTGCTAGTTCCATGGTAGCATATCTTAACCAAACCTTGTCCCTCAGAATTGTCATTGAATGTGGTAATGACATCAGTTCCTCCATCACAACTGTATTGCTTGTTGCTTGAATTAGTGAGTGTTCTCTGGACTCTCTTAGACACAATACAACCACCTTCTTATGCAAAACAGATTCCAAAATTTCCATATATCTGAGCCTTTAGACCTTTCAATATGCCAGGCAATTTTGACATCTTTGGGTTATTTGACTTTAGACAATGATGATGGAGAGGCACTCTGCCCAGGTCTGCAATTGAAAATGAACTGCCTAGATGCAGAGAGAGCTGGTAGTAGTCAGTCTTTCCCATCAGCATGGCATTACCATGCTCTCCCCTGGCCTTGAAATAACAATATTGCATTTGATAAACTAATTTCTATTTAAACTACTGTCTGATTGGGTTTGACAAACTACTATTTACTAAATTACTATCTAAATGACTGAGGGTGTGACTCAGTCATAGAGTGCTTGCTTAGCATGCTTGATGCCCTGAAATCAATCCCCAGAATCATAACCAAGATATATGAAGAATGTTTCCATATATTTACTAGTCTATTTCCTAAAATCCAGATGGCTCTGCAGAATGATGTACTATCACAAACTCAATCAAACTGAAACCTCAGCAGAAGTCACCAAGCCAAATGTGATCTCTTCACTAGATCAAATTAACAGGGCCTTAGGTAAACAGTGCATGGCTGATTATTTGACAAGTTTGTCTTGTCTCCCATCAGGAAAGATTGTTCTCATTTCTGTGAGGCATAGACATTATCAGGGTTGGCAAATCTTTTATAAAGGTTCAGATAGTAGATATTCTAGGGGTATTTCAAGCCATGTAGTTTCCATAGCAACTATTCAACCCTGAGGTGGAAATGCAAAAGTATTTCTATAACATTCAATATTAGTGTCATATTCTGGTAAAACTTGGTTCTAAATGTCAATAGCCAATGGGACATAGCATGTGGGCTACAGTTTAATAGCAAGACAGCAGAATACTTGTGATTTCATCCCACAGAGCTCTCCTTCTCCAGTACTGTCCCCATGTAATCTGGAGAGATCTGAACCATCCAGGCTTCCTGTGGAGCCTCACACTTGTTGGCTTCATCCTTGATGTCATGTTAAACAGTCCTCCTAACCTAGATGTGGCTAGCACACATGGCTGTGCTGACACTTCTGCATTATAACCCAGCGATGGTAGTCGTGGCCGAGTGGTTAAGGCGATGGACAAAATAACCCAGCGAAGAATCTCTTCACTTTGGTCCCATTTTTAGGGTTCTACTTTGCAGAGATCTACCAGAGTATCTCAACTGTGTTCATTTGTGTTGTCTAAGAAACAGCCAGCCAGATGGAGTATGCGCCAGGTATATTTTGAGAGAAATACTTGGAAAGAAGCAAGAGTAGCCAGGGAGAGGCTTCGTCTGTAGTGCTAGTGCAATGCACATGAAAGGAAAAGGGGAGACAAAGAGGTTCAGAGGGTTCAGAAAGTTGGCCAGGCCTGTAGCGGAATGCCCTCAGTGAATAGAAATAGCCTGTCACTAATATTTCAGTCTTGTCATTGACTGGAAGCATCCAGAGAGAAGCCTGGTCTGTAACTATTGCTGAATTGAGATGAATAGTGTCTGGGTCTTTCATCTATTTCCTGTGCCAGGTCATCTTGAAAGAGATCTGAGAGTCACACTCATCTAGCAAAAAATTTGTTCCTTTTAATAATCCACAAAGAAAGTGCAATGGCATGTAGACCTCTCTGGTTGTGGTAAGAACTTCTGTGACCTGTTTATTAGATGACACAGAAGGCTATCAGCTTTGAGTGGAACCCAGAGTATGAATGGGCTTTGCAACTAGTCCAAGAATGCTTGGCCACATCCTTAGCTCATATAACCATCTAATTGGTGAAGGAACCTCCTAAGGTTAGAATACACATGGCCCGCTGAGTGGTGGCCATTTGTGCACAAACCTCAATTGAAAGGTTAGAAAACCAAGGGCAAGTAAGTCTGAGATAAATATGTGGCTAGACATGATTTCTGACTCCCATGGTTACACAGAAGGTTTCTCCATGATGGAGTAGACAGAACGGTTCAACAAGTCTGCCATAGGCAACCTGAAGTATTAGCCGCTGCAGTACCAGGAGGGAAGTGTAGGAGCAAAGAAAACTGAAGATGTGAGGAATCTATGAATGGAGCCAACAACATGAACTTCATACCAAGGCTGATCTAGCTCCTGCTACCACTGAATGTCCAGTTGGCCAATGGAAGAAGCCAATGCCAAACCTCAAGCTGACACCATTTCCTAAGGAAGCTAGTGGGCATATATGCCTTTGGGCCTCTTCATCCTAGAGGGGCCAGTGCTTGTACTCAGAGAAGGCATTTTTATTGCAGAGATGTTCTTGACTTTGTTACACTCTGGCCACAATTGATGGCCCAAAGCAAGCAACCACAAGCCTCACCACAGCATGAAACAGGCTCCTAGGAAAAGGGATCCAAGAGGACGTCACTGGTAATACCAAGTCTTGTCTTCAGTGCTTTTTGAGTTTAGATCCTAGAAAGGTTTTCATGGCTGGGTCTTTTTTCAAATCATTATGACAAAAGGGACAAGTTCTTGGCATTTTTTCCACCTTCTGAAGCCTCCTTGGATCCTTGTAGACTGTGGTTCTGAGCACCCTTTATTTTCATATGCTTGTTCTGCTTTGCCTGTTCTTCCCCAATCTGTGTGTTTGAGTCAAGGCCATAATTAGGACCCTTCAGGTTAACTTAGCCTCTAGTCAAACCAGTCAACTCAGTGCCATGTTAGTGAGAGAGGTAAATGGTCAGAAGAAGACTCTTAGCTAAAGAAGAAAGGAAAGTGATCTAGTCACGTCCTTATAAATAAAATAATTGATTACTTGGCAAACCAACATATTTTTTAATAGGAGATTCCTTGGGAAGCTTTATCAGTATATACCCTATGTATTGAAATTTGTGGTGTTAACCCTGGTATCTGTGGATTTGTTATATAAAACTGATATGTTTCATGGTCAGCTCCCTTCTGTATAAGTTCTGAGTGAATGTATGACTTGGGAATATAATTATATCTTTCCACAGGATGACTTAAGTGCAGGAAAGGGCATGGAGTGCTAGGTCCCTGGAGGTCACAAGCCTTCAGTGTCCACTCTTACCCTTGGTACTGAGTAAGATCTTTGGTGCTTGGCAGCCTGATTTGAGAATCCCCTTTCATGTGTTTATCTTGGTCAGTTTAACCTAATAGCATAAACAGGGTAGCTGATACACAGTAAATTTTTTTTCTGTGTACTGGAGGCTGAAGTCCAAGACCATGGTACCAGCATGCTCAGGGTTTGATAAAGGCCCCCTGTGTTTGGCAGATTATTGAATTCTCATTGGATTGTCATATGGAAGACAGACTACGTGCTCTCATTCACTAGGACAGCAGCCTTGTCATACAAGTGGTACTTTCCTAATCTAATTACTTCCCACTGACTTCACCCACCAAAGCTGTCCCAGTGGTAATTAGGGAGTTTGGAGGAAAAAGAAGACACACAAAACAAGTCCATACAGAAGGTCTTTCAGCATAATATGCAAGTCAACAGCCTTCACTCCTCCCAGACTCCTGGGCAGAGGGTCACTACTAACTGTTGAGATGGAAGAGAGGCTGGGGTATAAGGTTGAAGCTGCTAAAGGTCCCTGAAAGACTGGATGTGGCTGATATGAGGCTGATATGAAGAGGACATGACCTGTAACATGATTCTTAGAAGGCTTAGCCCCAGGTGCATTTGACACTTTGCCAAACTCTTTGCAGCCAAATGAGCCAGATTCAATTGGGTTTCCATTCTATGTTTCTAGAAGAGCTTGAAAGATGGCTGTTTTTCTTTTAGGATTTGTTGGCAAACACTCTCACACAAGAGTACTGGGAATGTTCAAATGTACTAGAAATACTCACAAAACATACATGAAAAGCATATACACTTGAGATGAAGCTAGAGTCTTTGTCTTTGAGACAATTTTTCCCTAGAGAAAGTATGTTAATTGCACTCTGATAGAAATACTTAATGCTTCTGGAATTGTTTGAGTTCTTGAAAGATATCCAGATGAAAATGTCCTGTGATGAGGTGTAGGACAAAGCCGATAGCAATCTTCAAAACCAACTCATGAGAAAGAATAGCAGATTTGATCCAGCCTCTGAATTGAAGTAGCCTTAGCAACAAATACAGGAAACATTTCTTAAGGTGTGAGTACTGATGCATTCTTGCTCAGTCTTATAAGCCTGCTGCTGTGAGTGTTGGCTTCTAAAGTCTTCTGCAGATTTGCCTTTCGCCAAAAGTGAGCTTTCTTGCTCAAGAGGTTACCAGCGCTATCCCCCCACCCCCACAGGACTGCTCATGGTCATTGCCTGGTGATGATCAGGTTCTCTGGAATGAACTCTTGCAAAGGGGCCAGATTATAGTTAATCTATATTTTAGTGTCAACAAGCTGGTTGGTAATAACTCCTGTCCTTTCAGGAAACAAAGGTGACCACAAGAGAATGGTGTGAATGAAAGGACACAGATGCAAAATAAGGGGTCTGGGATGCTTTGTCTTTATGGACTGTCTTTAGTTAATTAATGGGCCCAGTAAATTAGATTTGAAGCTGCCGTTTAAAAGGGTTGCTAAATCTAAGTATATAAAATGATCCAAAGGCATATGGCTTAGTTGTAGAATGCATGACTACCGTTTACGTGCTCTAGGTTTAGTCTACACCACTGGTTGACAAAAGCAATGACCATAGTAAATATTTTAATTTTATACAGTTTTATATTTAACAAATACCTACCTTGTTATTTTTATAGGGTTTTTTTGTTTGTTTTTGGTCAGTCGTGGGGCTTGAACTCTGGGCCTGGGTGCTGTCCCTGGGTCTACAGCTCAAGGCAAACGCTCTACCACTTGAACCACAGCACCACTTCCAGTTTTCTGATGGTTAATTGGATATGAGTCTCTTGGGCTTTCTTTCTCTGCCTGGCTTTGATCCGTGATCCTCAGATCTCAACCTCCTGAGTAGCTAGGATTACAGGAATGAGCCACTAGTACCTGGCTATGGTTATTTTTTGATGCTATACTTTAGCATATGTTTTTTAGATTATGTTCCAAGATTATCTATTAAATGACAGTACATGAACATAGGTCAATATCATTAAACTTTGGAATTCTGGAAAATAACTATTTCTCACAGCTCAAGATATTAACAAAATGAGATTGAAATATGTCCTCTGTTGTAATGGGAACTACTTGGCCACAGGATTGTTCAGGGTCCATCTGAATTTTTCACATCTCTTGGAGATCTAGGATTAAAAGGAAACAGCACTGTCTTCTGATGGAGAACATGTACACACTCTATTCCTATTTTCTCATTATTTTTCCCTACCCCTTCCTAGTACTTTGACTTAAGTGAAGGCTGAGAAAAGTGAAAATGAAAAGCTTAGCAATGGGTATGTAGGCCATAGTATTCTGAACAGTATGTTTTTGAGTATATACCTGTCTCTCTGATGTCCTTAGCTAGATGACTTGGTGGACTTGAGGTGGGTATTTTCATGTCTTTAGGGATACTTATTCCCGAAGGAAACAGAGCCTAAGACCTCCAGGTTCATATCAAGCGCATAGAGAAAATAGAACACATTGGGCTTAATCTTAGAGCTAAGGTAAATTTAGACACTTGGGTGTATGTATACCCTTAGAGAAAGGAGAGCAACCTTGCTCTTTTTAGTTTCCATTTTCTGTCCTAAACCATGTTTGACTGTCTAAAGAATTTTTTAAAAAATCATTTTTTTTGTTTACAGTATTATAAAAATGACTTCATTTTTCTTTCTAAGATCAAGTCAAACTATCCATTTCACTGGAGAACAGCATTGACAGCCTGGAAAGAAGGTATATATTTAAAGGAGATCGGTTAAGGTATATGCTCAAAAACCAATGTCCTTACCTCTTTTCCTCCCATGTGAATGAACTTGGCATAAAGTACCTGCTAAATGTCCTAGAAACACGGTAGCATAAGAGCAAACTATGACTGAGTTACATCTGCTTTCTTCCTAAAACATATCCAAATTTATTTCCACTATAGTGATTTTGAGTGGCTTGCTTCTAAAAGTCCAGCCGCTAGCAGATGTGAACACATCTGGTCTTCAGTTAAATAGTTTACTGATAATTGAGGCTCTTCAGTTAAATAGTGTACTGATAATTGGTAGCCTTTACAGTGTTCTGTGGTGACAATCTTCTAACCACAGAGCAATGTCATGATATCAGTGTGATGTCACTGAATGTGAAACTTGAAAGAAATGGTCACAAGCTCTCTGTAGCCACTATAGGCACTACCAGCACACAGTTTCTGTCCCAGGCCACGTTTGAATAGTTCTTCAGCATTTTTCCACATTAGCATTCCAGAATAATTTTTGCTTGGGCTCTTAAACCATGTTTGTGGATATCTGCTTTATGCAGAATTTTAGAGAAAGTTGTCTACTAATCATCTATATCACAGATGAGGGTACAGTGTATCACTGCCTCTGCCAACCGCCAGTGCACTAGACCCTTCAATGTTTTTGTTACATACTGTCAGTTCTGAACCTTGTCGGCCTCAGGAGGCATCTATTTCCTCCACATCTTCCCCAGTGGACTGCTGGTGAATCTCTATTTTTTGAACAACTGCTTTAAGCTACTAGCTTAACTAGTGAATGAACTACATCCTACAGTAAATACAGCACTAACTCAGGAAGATGCATTCTTTCTGGAACTCTGAGGGCTTTTTTTGTTTTTTGTCAGTTGTGGGGCTTGAACTCTGGGCCTGGGCGCTGTCCCTCAGCTTTTTAGCTCAAGGTTAGCACTCCATCTCTTAAGACACAGTGCCACTACCTGTTTTCTAGTAGTTTATCAGAGATAAGAGTCTAATGGATTTTCCTGCACAGGCTGGCTTTGAACCACGATTCTCAGATCTCAGCCTGCTGAGTAGCTAGGATTATATGTGTGAGCAACCAGCACCTGGCTTTTTTTTTTTAACTCAGGCTAAGCACAAAAAGAAGAACCAGTAGAATAACTTACAGAATTCAGAACATGACACTACAAAGCATCTACTTAAAGAAAAATCACATCCTCCCCAAGTAAAATGTTTACTAAGCTGAATAGTATTCTGGCTACTGATCATATGTTAAAGATAGCTGCTTTTTAAAATTTTAAATATATTTTTATTGTAAAGATACTGTACAGAGCAGTTACAGTTACATGAGCAAGGTAATGAGACCATTTCCTATCAATCATTGTTACCTCCTCCTTTGTTCTTCCCCACCATCCCTTTCCTTCCTCCCTCCCCTGTCAAATTTGTAAAGTTTGTTTTCAAAATACTGTCTTGTACATCTCATTGTTAATATTGGGTCATCCAGTATCCTATTCAGCATTTTGTTATTTCTCTTCTCCTTCCCTAAATTACAAGAATGTACATACAAGATGCAGGACATCGGAATAAAATACAGTGACAACAGTGGTTGTACCAAGGGGGAAGAACACTCAAAGAAACAAAAAAAATCACAAGTACATTATATGTACATTAAAAAGGACAAGAAAGATAAAATATCTTGTGTCCCTATCTTGGGGTTCATTTAGCTTAGCATCCTCAAAGACTCCACATAGAGCTCCCCTATGACCCAGTAATCCTACTTTTATGCATTTACCCAAACAATCACAAACAAGGCCATACCAAAGCTTCCAGCACAACTATGTTTATTGCAGCATTATTCACCATAACTAAGATATGGAACCAACTCAGTATATGAATGGATCAAGGAAGTGTGATACACACACACACACACACACACACACACAAACACACACACACACACACACACACACACACACACACACTGGAATTCTGTGCTTACATCAGAAAGAATGACATTGCCCCATTTGTTAAGAAATGGAAACACTTGGAAAAAATTAAGTGAAGTAAGCCAGGCCCAAAGAAACATAGGTCCCATGGTTTCCCTTATCTGCAATAACTAGTATGTCTAGGACAAGCAAGAGTCTCAAGAATATGTATTTTACTCTGGAGATTAAGCGAGGGGAATCGTACTAGGGGCTGAAGGAGTCATCTTAGTTCGCAAGTCATGCTTTGTATAATGATCAATGACCACTGAAGAGATCAAGTCAATTCAGTAAACATTGCCATGTAACCAGATTTCTAAACTTCTACTTAGTTCCTTATACTTCAAATTGTTCATAGAAAACCTGATTTTTTCCCCAGTAAAATATACTCACTAGTGTTTTGAGTTTTTGCTGTTGTTGTTGTTATAAAGTTGATGCAGAGAGGAATTAGTTACATAAGTCAGGTACCAAGGAGTTAATCAGGTAAAGAGTGCATTTCTTGTCCAGGCACCAGTGGCTCATGCCTGTAATCCTAGCTACTCAGGAGGCTGAGAAATGAGGATCTCAGCTCAAAGTCAGCTCAGGCAGCAAAGTCCATTAGACTCTTACCTCCAAGGTATCACCAGAAAACCAGAAGAGACGCTGTGGATCAAGTAGAGTGCTAGCCTAGAGCTGACAGACAGGGCCCAGGCCGAGTTCAAGCTCCACAACCAACAGCAACAACAACAAAAAAGAGTACATTTCTTGAGGCAATATAACCCTTCCCTCACTCCGTTTGTCCCTTCCATCTCCCACCAGCAAGTTCTATAGTTCATTTTCAACATAATGTTCAGTGAGCACCATTGCTACATTTGCCATTTATCCCTCCGTTTCTGTGCCTCCCTTTACACTGCCAAAGACATTTCAATAGAACAAAAAGAAAACAAAAAGGGCAACAAAGGAAAATCGAATTTATCGAAATGAACTCTAGGAAATGATTATCAGAGCCCAGAAGCATTGTACCTTTCTGCTACTCCCCTAAGAGAATTCTCCTTTGATCTCACTGTGTATGAATGCCTAGAGACCTGTGTAATCTCTCATGTCCCTATGTATCTTAGATGTAGCTTTTGCATCTGAGAGAAAATATGACATGTCCTTCTCATGGATGTACTGATGGGCAGGACTGTCTGGACCCCACAGTGGGACCATGGCAGCATCACACGAAAAGATATACACAGGGGCTCTTAGAGCCCCCCTCCCTCTCTGGCATTGGAAGTCTCCCCCAAGCCTTTCCCAGAGATAAAGGCCACATTGTATCCTCACAAGCATTAGAGACCAGCAGTGGCTGTGGAGACTTTCAGGGACCTATCAAGAGCTTTCCTGGGATTAGAGCATCCTCTGAGAACAGTGCCTGGGTTCAAAGCCCCGCCTTTTACTCAGCCCCAGTGGCTGAGTTTGAGGATCAAATGCTGCCCCCAGCTTGGTCTCTCATTATAGATAATACTGGCTGGAAGCTTGAATTTCCTCCACCCTGAGAGCTGAGTTCAAGGGCCTGAAGTCTGGTTTGGAGCACCACCTCTCTGTTCCTGTCTGGATCTGTTCCTGAGGAGAGCAGTGCCTATATGTACTGGGGGTGGTCTTGGCTGGAAGCCTTAGGCACATCCTTTATCACAGGACACCAAGAGGTTTAATCCTCAAGTGTGGGCCTAGACTGGTGAAGTCTCTGAATAGGAGCTGTATCCTTTGTCCTCTATTCTGGGTTCACCCTTGCCCAATCTTGACCAGAGGCTGAATCCTCTCTTGCCTAGTATGGGCTGAGACTGATATCTTTGAGTGGTGATTGCCAAACTTTGTCCCTTGTCCCCAACTCCAAGTGCAAGTTCCTCACAGAATCTGAAGAAGGTTATATACTTACAGTGCTCGTGGCAGACAGAGATCTATGTGGTCTGAGTTTTGAGCTCAGAATTTTGCCCTCTGTTTATGCTCTCTTTGACCTTCTGATGTCCCAAGCCTGTTTCTGAGCTAGGGGCTCTGTTCCTCTGAGCCCTTCTGGCTGGCCACCGAGGGGTGGCAAACATGTGACTCAAGGTGTTTGGTGTCCATCCCACATGGTCTCCTTCCTGGGTTTCACTTGTGAAGTCATTCCTCTGTTGCACTGCACCTGCTGTCGTGCTGGGTGGGCTGCTCCAAACAGAAATCTGAGTTGGGCAAAGATCACTGCTTAGCAGAAGGCTGGTCTGTGTGTGGGTTTCTACGGCATTCCATCTGTCTGTCCATGCCAAGCTGTGATCCCCACAGAGCTGCAGGCTGTTGCCCAGCAGGCTGCAATGGAACCTGGTTAGGGGAACTTGTTAACTTTCCTCCTCTTCTTGACTTACAAGTTTGATGTTTCTTGGTTGGCACTGGGCGATGACTGCTTGCCATTCCCTAGCATCCACTCTGGTGCTGCATGTCAAGGTTGGAGTTTTATATTTCTGATTGAGCAGCTAGAGCTCTGATATTTTCCCTGTGCCTGGCTGACATCCTGGATCTCCTCATAGATGGTTAGCCTTTGTTACTTTTAAAAATGGTAAGGAAATAATAGCAAAGACCCTCAAACCTGAGGCCTAACCTGTGTCCTGCACAGAAAACCTGTGTGAGGCTGGAATATATTGGTAGGCAGTATAATCTCAGATTTCATGGTAGCCCATTATTGAAGAAACACCCATGAAGTAAGTGTTCTATTTTTAAATGGGGGTGTGTTTAACTGTTCGTGATTCTGTGTGAAAGGTCACAGACATAGTCCTTTATTAAGGATGACCTAGTTCTCTCTTGATATAGGGTGAACAAATTCTTATAGCAAATGCTGGAAGGCCAGACACACTTCATCTTCCTCTCTGCAGAGGCCATAGCTAATGAGAGTTCTGATCTTGTGCCCAATTCTTTGGACAGAATGGAGGCTTGGAAAGTACAGACAGTGTTAACCCATATCCCTAGAAGGAGCTCCTGATCTGGGCAGCAAAGTTTTAAAACCTGAATCACAGGATGAATTCTGGATTCTGTGCAGAAAAAGTCATGCTTAGTAGATGCCCAATAGATTGTGCCTCTGATAATGGCAGAAAATACAGGTGGTTTTCACCTGTATTTCCTCCAGTCACTGAGCATCTAGACATTAACTGTTTAGAAGAACAATGCTAGAAGCAATGGGGTAAACTTGCTTTTGGGTGATCCCAAGACTTATGGATGAGGCTTTGGAGTTACAGCTCTATTATTTCTTGGCATACACCAATGGTTTCCAACTAGTTAGGTAAGGACTGAAGATAGAGGGATATCTAGAGCTCTTGGACTTTGGGGGATGTTTGTAGAAGTTCTTTGTTGGAACTTTGATTATGCTCACAGTGTCAAGTGAGTAATATTTTTGTCAGGTTAATACAATTCTTGCCAATGCTGACTGAAGGTACCTTTACCATGACAGCCTTAAAATATCCACCACTAAACTGTGAAATGAATTTAATTTTCCTGGATAGTGACCAACCTGTTCTTAGAACTCTTCATTGGTCAGAAACAACACACAATGACTACTTCTTCCTTATTCTATATGATAAATTTTGAAGTGATTGTGCTGAAGAAAGTATTTGGAAGGAGACTCATTTCCCTGTCAGCACAGATGCCCAAGTGGAATTAGATGAAGGGCTTTTGATGGGTCCTCTCAAGAAAATTGGATAAGTGTGATGTCTGTGTGGCCAAAATTGGATGTCATCTTCCCTCGTCTGTAGTTTATTTGCCCTGTGATATAGGAGTTGACTTGGGTGGTTTAGTGGCCCCGGGATAGTACAGAAAAAAATCTTGCATTTCTTTTTTTAAATGTATTTTATTGTACAGAGGGGTTACAGTTACATGAACAAGGTAATGAGTGCAATTCTTTTTTTTTTAATTTTATTTTATTTTATTTGTGAACATACTGTACAGAGGGGTTACAATTGCATGGGCAGGATAATACGTACATTTCTTACCAAGCAT